>NC_054605.1:6510933-6812599 GCF_004785595.1 Juglans microcarpa x Juglans regia
GGTGAGTGATGAAACTTCTCTATGTGGTCAAGTTGATAGTCTATAGTGGTCTTTTATTTTATTTTATTTTTGTTTGAGGACAAACAAAGTTGTAAGTTTGGGGGTGTTTGATGACTTGCATAATTTCTTATATTTTATCACCTCTTAATTTTAAACTTTAGTTTAATTTTATTTATTTTTTTGTTGATTTTAGGCTTTATTGTCATCATTTAAATTTATTTTAGATTTGAAGAAAATGAAGATCCAAATTTTCCAAGCCCATCGTCTAGGGACTCATTCTCATTTAAATGAAGAGTTTGGCACTTTGAAAAATAAAACCCAAAAGAGTTTTAAGTAGAGGAATAGCACGCACCAGCAGGTTGAGAAAAATAAAGCTACGTAAAATAGAAGAAGCATTAGACGTTGGAGCAATATGGGGGACTTTCTTTTAATTTTATGAGCTGGCATGCGTGAGACTTTTGAATGGATATACAGCAAGTGTTTGACTTGGTCCTTAGGAAGACTTGCTTTTATCTTTAGTAAGGTTGTCACACCAGAGAATGGGAGTTTGATGAAGATGAATTCCAAGCTCACGAGTAAGGGTTTGAATCCAGATAAGTTCAGCAGCTGAGGCAGCAATGGCCTTGTATTCCACTTCTGTCGAAGACCTGGCCACAGTTTTTTGTTTCTTAGAGCTCCATGAAATAAGATGCTTGTCGAGGTAAATACAATAACCTCCTGTAGACCTTCTGTCATCGGGACAGCCACCCCAGTCTGCATCGGAGTAGGCTTGAAGAGTGAAGCTAGACTGACGATTAAAGATGAGGTCATGATTAATAGTGGCTTTGAGATATCTGAGAATTTGTTTTACTGCACTCCAATGTGACTCTTTTGGTGAGTGAAGGAATTGGCATACTTTGTTTACTGCAAAAGAGATATCGGGTCTTGTTAAAGATAAATACTGTAAGCCCCCAACCAGACTTCTATACAATATAACATCATCGAAAGCCGATACATCAAACTTGGAGAGCTTGAGGAAAGCAGCCATGGGTGAAGACATCGGTTTAGCATGTAGCATGTTATTGCGAGCAAGAAGGGACTTGATATATTTTCTTTGAGTCAACAGAACATCATTCTTGGTGTAGTCCACCTCAAGACAAAGAAAGAAGGAAAGGTTGTCGAGGTCCTTCACAGGAAATGCAGTGCCTAAAGCTTGTATAAGAGAGGAAATGGCTGACGATTTAGAGGCAGTGATGACTATGTCATCAACGTATACTAGCAGAAAAATGGTAAGATTAGCATGATGAAGAAAGCACAAAGATGGGTCAGCCTTAGATGCAGTAAAACCATAGTGTAGAAGCCATGAGCTAAGTTGAGCAAACCAGGCTCTTAGGGCCTGCTTGAGGCCGTAAATGGCCTTGTGGAGCTTGCACACGTATTTTGGGTGAGCTGGGTCGATGAACCCCTGAGGTTGCTGCATGTAGACATTATCTATAAGGGTGCCATGCAAAAAGGCATTCTGGATGTCCAATTGTCGCAGGGGCCATTTTCGAGTGACTGCAATGGATAAAATGAGATGTATGGTGGTGGGCTTTACTACTGGACTAAAGGTCTCGTTGTAGTCGATTCCAGGCTGCTGATGCAATCCTTTGGCAACTAGCTGTGCTTTCCGTCTCTCAAATGACCCATCAGCGTTGGTCTTCGTTCGGAATACCCATCTGCATCCAAGCACATTAGAACCAGTGATAGGAGGAACTAAACTCCAGGTATTATTATGGAGGAATGCAGCGTGCTCTTGAGCCATGGCATCACGCCATTCTAAGAATTTAGAAGCAATGGAGTAACTGGAAGGATCATCAGGAATAGAGGTAGTGGTGATGAAACACTGTTGAGTAGGATATGGGAAGGTTCCGTCAGTGACAATACGTGGGCAAGAGGAATTTGATGTTGCTCGGGTGATGATCGGCGAACGTGGAGGAACAAGAATAGGAGGAGAAGAAAGTGGAGCTTGAATGGATGCAGAGGAATCGGGATTTGGGGAGGACACAGTGGGTCTCGAGGTTGAAGATGATAAGGATGGATGTGGTTGTTGGGTTGGAGCAGGCCCGAGTAAAGAAGGAGAGTTATGTCTGGGATAGGGTGGGCTAGATGTTAGTGAATTTGGAAATGGGCCGAGCAAGGAAGAATTAAGAATGGGTAAGGAAGCATGTGTTGGAGAGGAGGAAGTTGGTGTGGTATTGGGCCGAGATTTAGTAAAGGGAAATGAAGTTTCATGAAAAAGAACATCACGGGAAATGTATAGGCATTGTGTATTTAGATCCAAGCACTTGTAACCCTTGTGAGTGGTACTGTAACCTAAAAAGAGACAGGAAGTTGACCGAAAATTGAGCTTATTTTATACATAGGGTCTTAAATTGGGCCAGCACTCACAACCAAATACTTTCAAAAAATTATAATCGGGTTCTCGTTGATGGACCTTGAAATAGGGTGATTTGTTTTTTAGGGTTGGAGAGGGAAGTAGATTAATTAAATAAACTGCAGTCTCAAAGGCCTCGGCCCAATAGGTAAAAGGAAGAGATGAGTGGGCCAATAAAGCAAGACCAGTTTTCACAATGTGGCGGTGCTTTCTCTCGACAAGCCCATTTTGTTGATGGGTGCGTGGACATGAGAGACAATGTTTAATGCCAAGTTTTTGACACATAGAGGTAATGTGTTTAAATTCACCACCTCCATCGGTTTGCAAGGTAATTAACTTGGTTTTAAACATAAGTTCAACAAGAGGGAAGAAATTTGAGAATACATGAAGAGCATCATATTTGAGTTTAAGAGGAAAAATCCATGTGAAACGAGTAAAATGATCAACAAAGGGCATGTAATATTTAAAACCAAGACGAGAAACATAAGGGGCTGGACCTCATAAGTATGAACAAACTAACTCTAAGGTCCCATTATACAAAGCCCGACTAGAAGGAAAAGGTAACTGATGTGATTTTACTAAAGGACACTCGGGGCATTGAAAGAGAGAATCTGTTGGGCACACTGGCAAACGTCTGTTGTGCAAAATGCAAGACACTTGTGTAAGAGAAGGATGACCCATCCTCCGGTGCCATTGTGCCACAGATGTACGTTCACCAACATGCGCAGAAGGAGAAGGAGATTTGGAACTAAGTCACCGTGGTGGAAAAAATGTAGAGGCCGTTACGGGTTGGTCCAGTGAGGAGGATTTTCCCAGTCTAAGAGTCCTTCACAGAAAAGTGAGAGGAGTGAAATTCGAAGAAACAACGATTATCAATGCAAAATTTAAGCACAGAGACAAGATTCTTTGTTATCGAAGGAATAGGTAATAAGTTACGAAGAGAAATCTGAAAGAGAGCTCGGGGCAGTGTAGTTTGCTGAGAAGTTGGGAGCTGCTTCAAATTGATACGAGAGGTTGAAACGATTTCTACATTGAAGGGCTACATGGCCTGGTTTGTTGCATACTTGACAAGTTGTTCTGGAGGAGTTTTGATGTGGTGCTGCAGAATTGAAGTAGGAGCGACCTCTGCCATTGGAGGTAAAGCGTCCTCGTTTTCTTCCTTGACGGCCACCTCTAAAGGAGCCACGGCCCCTTTGATCACGGGGTGTTGAGGAACTAAAATTTACAGACATTTCAACCGTAGAGATGGTATTTCTTGTATTGTGAGAGAGACGGGTCTCATGTATTAGAAGCAATTAATAGAGTTCATGAGAAGAAAGAGGATCAGTTCTTGTAGTAATGGAAGTGACAAAATTCTGATAAGAAGATCCTAACCCATTTAAGAGATAGGTTACAAGTTCTTTATCAGAGATAATGCTTCCAATAGCAGCCAAAGTGTCAACAAGCATATGTACTTTGCCAAAGTACTCGGAAATTGATTGTTCTCCACGGGAGAGATCGATAAGCTAAAATCTTACCTGAAACTCTTTAGCTTGTGAGTGAGATGAAAACATAGAGGAGAGTTTGGTCCAGAGATCTCGAGCTATGATGGAAGAGAGAACATGACCCAGAATGGACTCGGATAAGGATGAAAAAAGCACACTGAGAACCAGCTGATCAATGCGACGCCGAGACAGAAATTGTGGGTTGGGTTTGGGTATTGGGTCGGTACTAATAGTGAGAAATTCTGGTGGAGAAGGAAGAGAGCCATCTACATAGGAGTATAAATCTTGGCCCCGTAAGTAAGCAGCTGTTTGGACCTTCAATAAAAGATAATTATCAGTATTTAATTTGGTGGTGACTATGTGGGAAAAGGAAGAGGTGATGGAGGGGATGGAAGAAGAAGAAGAAGAAGAAGCCATGGATCAATTTTGACAGTTTAGTCGAATGGCTCTTGATACCATGTTTGATAAAATGACTGAGAGAAGAAAATGCTTCAATGTATTTCATTCTGTTTTGACAGTCTATAAATAGACTATTACAAGCAAATCAAAGGATATAGGAATAACCAATTACAGCAGAAAATAACTAACTACCGTACCTTCAGTGAAGTTCTACAACAAGCATAAAACCACTACGATGATGTGTGTATCTGTTGTGATGGTAAACCTGAATGTGTTACAGACTTATCAAGGCTAATATTGGACGCTGCAACTTGCGATTGAGGGGCTGGGACTGCGAGGAGCATTTTCAATGTTCATTTTCTTCTATTTTTCTCTCAGAAAAATTATGGTGAATTCATTTATGTTGAATTTAATTTTTAGCATGAACTAAATTTTTTTGATTCTAGGAAAACGATGTAATCTAGTTCTGAACTATGCTTGCTTTTCTATTCTAATTTGAAGTAATTCTCTTCTATGTTTGTCTGATTTATTCTGAATTTATTGCTTCTAATTAACTGGCCATTAATTAGATGATTTTAATCTTGTGATTTGCTGTCGAAAGAGGGAATTATAGGATAGATCTTGGATATTTCGGCATAGGTAAATATAGAGATCGAAAGACTTATATGAACCTATGTAGTATTAAAATCATTAGTCTTATTACTTTATTGCTTTATTAATTTGCATACTCTTGTGTAAAATGATGAACAAGAATAATTTCTAATTGACTATCGAAAGAGGCTTTTGGATGTTTGTGGAGATTTGCTAACACACAGAGAGAATTAAATTCAATTAGTTAGATGAGTAAAGCATAGTGAGGAATTAGGTGAAATCGATTTCATAGAAGTTTTCTTTCCCATTGATTTGATCTTTGAATAATAACTTTCTTTTCCTTTAGGTATTTTCTTTGAATTAATTTTATTTTAAATTGCAATTACAAAAATCTTAGTGACTTTTCTAAATAAAACCGAGATTAATATAATTTCGGTATTTTTCAAAAGTAAGTTACCAATCCCTGAGGAGGATACTCTTCCCATCACTTTACTATAAAACTACAATATTGTGCACTTGCAGTTTTGCACTTATGAGGGGACATCAATTACTAGGTTTCGTGCTCTTACTTTGAGGTTTGAGTAGTATATTATGGACCCTAAACATACTGTGACTGAGCATATGAGTTCAATGTCTGCCTTGATTTGTGATCTAAAGGCTTATCACAATAATCTCACTAATGAACAACAAGTTACCATTGTGATATGATCTTTGCTCAAGTCAACATGAGGCAAATGAAACTTGTTTTGACTCACAGTGAGAATATTAAGACTTTTGTTGATATATCTCACCATTTCGAGCAAGAGACAGAGTGCATAGATATGCACTGTAGTACTCTTCTTGTTGCCCAAGTTGGGAAGCGCAAGGCATTCAGGCCTAAGCACAAGCAACATAGGAGATATGCCGGAATGACAAATAGTCTTGGGCGCTGGAATGGCAAATAGTCTTGGGCCAAGGAATGGGAAAGTAGCAAAGCGCTTGTAGTGCACTAGCGAAGACAAGTCCAAACCGAAGTGTTATAACTATGAAAAAATGACACTTTGCTCGTAAGTGCATTGAGCCAAAGAATGTATCCACTAAACACAACTCTCTAATTACTTATATTTATTCGCATATTTTTGTTGCTCTCTCAATTCCTGAATGGATTGTATGCACAGGAGCAACAAACATGTAGCTCGAGATCAAGTTGGGTTCATAAATTATAGAAGAATAATAGCTGGGAGATATGGAGTGCTTGGAGTTGGCACCTATCAACTCAAAATGCATCTAGGGTGCTTGTTACTCTTGCATGATGTGCTTTATGCACCTGGTGTTCAATGTGACCTATTTTAAGTTATTTCTATGTTAGAACTTGGTTTTACTTTACACTTTGATGACCCTCAACTGGACTTTTGGGCTAGATTTGGATACAAAAAATATTTCATCTCATATCATCTATCATTACAACTTTTTTAAATTTTCACACAAAATATAATAAACAATTCAATTTTTTCAAATCCCACAACAATAATAATAATAATAAATAATATTTTAACAATATTATATTCAACTTTCATCTCATCTCAACTCACTATCCAAACCTCGCGGATCAGGCTGTGTGTGGACATGGTTTTCTTTCAAATGGTTTCTTTATGTTAGATTTAGATAATTCCTCATTTACTTTTATGGTTTCCAATGATGATGATGTTGTTTCTAATACATTGAAATGGCATGCTAGACTAGGCCACATAAGAAGAGATAAAATGGCTAGATTAGCTAGAGAATGCCTATTGAGGTCTCTTGCTAATGTAAGCCTACTTGTGTGTGAGTCATGTTTAGTTGGAAAAGCTTATAAGAAGCCTTTGGAAAGGCCCCTATGGTATCTTATCCTTTAGACCTAGTCTATTCTGATATTTGCAAACCTGTGAATGTGAAGGCATGCCATAATGCCTCTTATTTTCTCACATTTATAGACTATTACTCACGTTTCAGTTATGTCTATCTTAGCTCGCATTGCTTTGAAGCATTGGATTGCCTCAAGCGCTTTGTAGCTGAGGTTAAGAATTAGGAAAAAGGGAATTTAAAAGTTCTACAAACTAGTCAAGGTCGTGAATTCTTATCTAAAGTGTTTCATGGACTATGTGAGGAAAAAAGGGATAAGTTAGCAATTAACGATTCCTAGCACACCACAATAAAATGGTCTTGTAGAAAGGAGAAATCGTACCTTATTGAAAATGGTTCGATCAATGATGGCATAAACTAACCTATCAATATCATTTCAAGAGATGTTATATTAGCTGCTACCTACATTTTGAACCTGTACCTTCTAAATTGGTTCCTTCAACCCCGTATGGACTATGGAATGGCGAAAAATCAAATTGAGAACATTTGCGGTCTTAAGCTTGTAAGGTTATGTTCACACCACTTCACATAAATATGGGAAACTTGGCCTTAGAGAAAATAAACATATCTTTATAAGATATTTAGAGAGCTCAAAGGGCTATTGAATGTATGGATAACATCCTAATGGAGGAATGACAAAAATGGAGTCGCGTGATGTCACATTTATTGAGAATCATTTTTTTCAATATTGGTGAAGTAAAGAAAGATCTTGCACATTTTGAGTTACATGAACTCGAGGGAGTTATACCATCTTTTGGCGAGGGTAGAGAATCATTGCATCCTAGAATCACATAAGATAGTGGGAGTGTACCACTAGAAAGTGACTCACAGGAGTCTTAGTTACGTAGAAATGAACGTGGAACTATGTCTCGTCACTATTTTGAAATTGAAGGGGAATCTTTCATGTGTGCTCCGTTTGACCTTGATGAGTCTGCCTCTTATGAGGAAGTACTAAGTTAATCTGATTCAAATAAATGGCTAGTAGCCATGAGAGATGAGATGAGTTTTATAAAAAATCAAGTTTGGAGTTATTTGATCTTCCACTTGGGCGAAAACCTATTGGAAACAAATGGATTTTAACAATTAAGCACAAAACAGTTGGATCGACTGACAAATATAAGGCTCGTCTCGTGATGAATGGCTATACCCTAAGAGAGGGCATAGATTATGAAGGAACATTCTCACCTGTGGTGAGATTTGTTTCCATCTTCCTTATTCTAGCTATAGTTGTACATTTAGATTGGGTGCTTTTCCAAATGAATGTGAAAATTGTATTTCTTATTGGAGAATTAGACAAGGAGATCTATATGGATCAAGCTGTTGGTTTTGAAATTAAGGAAAAAGAACGCAAAGTATGGCAACTAAAACATTCCATTTATGACCTTAAATAATTGTCTAGACAATGGTACTTCAGATATTATGAGGCCATTACTTCAATTGGCTTTAAAATGCTAGAAGAAGACCTTTTGTGTATGTCAAACATACAGGGAAGAGCTTTCTGATTTTATCTTTGTACGTGGATGACATTTTATTAGCTGGAAATAATATGGAGATCACTGCTGCAAGTTGTCCTATACTTTTGAGATGAAGAACATGGGTGAAGTAAATTATGTGCTTGGAATTAAAATTTTAAGGGATTGGTCTAGAAAATTTCTTGGTTTGTCTCAAAAGACTTACATTAAGAAGATTTTAGAATCATTTTGTATGCACAACTCCAAACCCGTTGACACTCCAATTGAGAAGGGTTAAACATTGAGCCTAGAACATTACCTTAAGAATGATGAGGAAAAAAAAAAGATGACCATAATTCTTTATGCAAGTGCAATTGGAAGTCTAATAAATACTATGTTGTGTACACGACCGAACATTTGCTTTGCAGTTGGATTGGTTAGTCATTATCATAGTAACCCATGACCTATTCATTGTCAAGTATTTGAGAGGATTTTTCAATACATTCATGGGACATCAAATCTCATTTTTTACTATCAATGTTGAGACATGAGACTGAAGAGTTATAGCGATGCTTATTGGACAAATGATAAAAAAGAGCGTGAATCCACGACATGTTACACATTTATGCTTAGTGGGGGATTTTTTTCTTGGTGTTGCAAGAAACAATTGTGCATTGCTTTTTTCACGATGGAGTCAAAGTACGTTGCTTGTTTAGCAGCTGTAGAAAAAAGGGTTGTTTGGTTAAGGAGATGTTTTCAGTGCCTAGAGGTTATGGCTCTTGCAGAAGAAGTCGTTAAGATATATAGTGATAGTATGACAGCTATGGCATATACCAAGGATCCCAAATACCATGGCAGAACTAAACACATAGATATTTGGTTTCACTGCATTCGAGATGTTCTAGCGCGATGTGAGATGATCATACAACATATCTTTTTTAGCAAGATGGTAGATAATCCTCTTACTAAGGCTAATAGTAGAAATATTTTCCAAACTTATGCTAGGAGTTTGGGACTTCATCGGATTTGATACATATTGTATTAAAGATACCTTAAACTTTTTGTATATTTGACATTGTTAGTACCTATTGTATCAATGAGATTATTTGTTTTTATCTCATATTATAAGCTAATTGATAGTAAGTGAGAAGCACACATTATAAAGATGTCACCAGGTAAAAATCAGTCCACTCACATGGATGATCACCTTGGCACTTGGACGACAACCAATATGAGACAAATCCATTATTTTGGAACTTGAAAAGCGAGCAAGTAAACATCTTGATGCTTTGGGAGAATTCAATATAAATTTAAAAAATGTCACATTTGCTTGGCTAAGATGGAACTTACAAAAGTCATACATAAAATATTTGCACAACTTAATAAAGCTTGATTAAAGAGATCTTAGGCAGGCACTAGATGAGTGATTGTGCAAAGAAATTCAAGTTAGGGCACATTTATGGTGACTAGACTAAGATTACTATGGTGTTTGAATATGACAAATCCAATTGAGTAAGAGTTCCGCTGTTACATACATTTCAAATTTTATGTGCCATAAACGGCATATGAGGGAGTAACTGAATGGATCCCTTCTCCATCACTATGTGAACCATAATGGATCAATATGTCATGAGATAAAAACTTGACGTGACTATTTTAGCATGTTATCTCAAGGCCACAAAAGATACAGTCTAGCGGAGCATGTCTAGGTAAACATTCAAGTCTAATTGAATTGATATTAGTATCCATGGAAAATTATTTGGGTTCTTATTTTTTATTTTATGACTCATAGCCCAAACGATCATGAGCATATTATATAATGTGAAGTCAAAAATTGTTTTGAGTTATAAACTCGTGAGAGATTAAGGACCGTTGAATTAGTGAGATCAAATAGTCTGGGGCATGGACGATATGTTACGAGTGATGTACTGTGTTAGTATGATTGTGACTTACTATAGTACTCCTACTCTTTGCCTTCTTATTAGGTCGCACGCTTCATTTTCTATATGAGAAGTAATTAGTTGAGAGATCAGAATGAGATTGTTAATGGGGATGACACCCATTGTGGACAAATGAGAAATGTTAGTAAATAGGTACTCCATGACCCATGTAGTGTCCACATGGGTGGGGAAGTTATAAGCAATTAATTAACTCCCCACCATTGGCAGATAATTAACTCTCCACTACTAATAGTCACTACAAGAAAATAGATTTTTTGTCGCAAATACCCCTATTAATCGCTGCATTTCAGTATTTTCGGCGATTTTTAATTCCCTGCCTCTTCGACGAAATTAAAGTGTCTATTTTGATCAATTTCAGCGATAAGCAAAAATCATAACAAAAAACAACTATTTCCGGCAATTTTTGTGCGTCGCAACTATCACAAAAATTGACGAAAATAGCCTTTCTATTTACCATTAAATTGTTAAGAAAAATCAATTGCTATGATATTTATTGTCACAAAATATAGTAAAATTGCCATAAAATACTTGTCATTTTTCCCTGCGATTAAAAATTATCCTTGCTATTATGTAGTCCCAGCAGCCAAAAAAGATTATTTTCGGCGATTAAAATTCGCCGGAAATAAGTTTAGTTGACAAAAATGCATTTGCGGCGAATAAAAGAAATAGTGTTCCAAATAAAGAATAAAAAGAGGTGCAATAACAGAGGAATTGGGTATGAAATCAGTATCACGTACACTTTGTTTCTGTATGTGATGACATATAATAGTCCTTGGTGTCACTTAAATTCAGAGGCATTGGATGAGTCTCTAACCTCTCCCTCAATTAAAATTTTTTTTAAAAAAAAAAAGTTGCCAGTTTACATAATTTAGATGCAGCAAGGAGGAAAGGGTATGAAGTATCTAAACTTGTAAAAATATGAGTGACAGTATTCCACTGCCTTATTGTCAAAGAATAGTAAAATTCAACTTAGCCTTCTAAAATCCATACCAAAGGTGATCTACCATCATAATCTGCCTTGCTGGGATTGGCTCCTGCTCTGATCAAACGTTTTAGGCGATTAGAATCTCCATCATGAGCAGCAAAATTAACCCTCACAGCCAGCTCTGATTCATGCTGTCCAATATATTGTGTTATATTTTATTCCAAAATCTTGCTCTGGAGGTTGGGGTCCTTTCCCTGTCATTGATAAAAGTGTGGGAATGTTATTTACTGACTATTGGTTTAAATTTCTTGCAGCATAAAACGAGTGATATTTCAGAATACTTTCAGCAAATATAGAGAAAGCTTTCAAGCAAGTGGACACAATTGATTCTATACTGTAGAATTCGGCAAAGGCATTGCCAATCATATCTCAACGACCATATTTTTAGGGTAAAATGTCAAATGGAAGGAGAAAGATGATCAAATTACCTCAAGGAGGTTGTTCAAGATAATCTGTCCATCAGAAAAACATATCTCCAGGATTTCTGTAAAACAACATTTATCAAGCCGCAAGACCCTGCATAGTTCACAAACTCGAACTGTACGAATCTGAGGAATGTTACAAAAAAAAGAAACCTTGCCATATGACCCATAAGCTTGCTGACGAGTAAGACATTCCTCTGTTTCATCATCTTCCACATTTCCTACCTCCTCCTGTAGAAAATATTATAGAGGCAGTATCTAACTTAAAAAGCATGCAAATAAGAAAATATATATTCGATCTTTACATATTAGAGATATTCTTAAGATTATCCATCAGGTGCATATATTGACGACACATTCTGATGCATGTAAGAAAATATATCGTTTGTCAAGAGATTAGGATCTTAGAGTTTGGACAAGAACTCTAATGGATATTGACCTATTCTCAAGCTATGTATAGAAAAGGTAAAGTACAAGCTATCCTTGTGCTTATAGTCATCTAATGACACCCTTTCGGTAAAAAAATTTGATCAACCTGTCATATTTGCAGCTCTAACCAAACTTTTCTATCCTACTGTCTGTTTTACATCAAGCCATGTCACTCACTTCAAAGATCCATGTGGTTTCTTCCTAGAAACCCATGTTACAAGCACCACTCTCCATGGGAGCCCAAAACCACTGGCCACTGTACCTATAACACTAGATCAACTGCTACCCTATTCCAATTTAAACTGCCAGACAGACGGCCTATAGAAAGCCCGATCCCTTCCTTCCTCTCTCACAACAAATAAAACAAAACCACAAAGGCTGAGAGGGTTACGTTTTTAGAGAATTTATGTCCTACAATTGGTGAAATTGGATTTCGGTTTTGAATGAATTTGACAAGTGGAGGTAATGGTGGGTAGAGAAAGAGCGGGAGGCACAAACCAAAGGCATCAAAGTCAGTTGTCAAGGTTGTGAATGGTGCAGTTTATATTTCACCTGTTAACAAAAGTTACAAAACTATGATAAGGGCATATTTCAGGTCAACAATACGTTTACTGTTAAGATAGGCCTACTTATTAATGCTATAATTTTCACCTTTACAAGTGCTTCTGTTATGACCCTTATCATGGTGAACACAAACTTCAGAACTTTTGGATCTCTGGGGAGAGAAGGTGGGGGTGGGGGTTAAAGGTTGTCATAAAACTTGTATCAACACCAGTATGGATATTCAAGATATCCTTCTAGTCAACATCTTGTTACTCTATATAAATGCTTCCCTTAATTTATGAGCTTATAACGTTAAAAATTTGCACTTTTTCATAGAATAAAGAATGCTAAACTATTTTGGTCAGTCATATTCTCTAAATGCCATATATATTCCATACAGATGCTGAATGCAAGTACACAAAAATTGAAAAGACAGATATAATGGAGATGAAATCATTAGAAAGAAATTCATACCACTTCACCATGACATATGATATAAAGTTGATCTATTATGTTTCCCGGTTCTATAATCACTTCTCCTGGGAGGAAAAACTCCTCATGGACTCTGCTTGCCTGATACACCATGAAATGAATGAGTCAGCTCCACTGAAAGAAGCTAAGCTTCTAATGTTAATAGTTCTGTTTTTATGATTGAAAATTATGACGAATAATCTCATAATGATATTAGAGAAAAGAAAAAAAATTATGTAAAAAAAGAACACAAAAGGGGTCATATGATGAAACTAAGTAAACATACAATTGGATACAAAACACTGAACAACGCAGTTAACACCCTCTCAAGCAACGTTAAAATTAAACAACCATCCAACTTAAACTAAAAGGTGCCTCAAGTATAACAAATGCAATGAACAAAAAGAGAACATCCAAGTGACCTAGCAATCAAACTATATAAAAGAAAATGATCAAATGCCTCCCCATGGACATCTGATACTCTTCACCCTATGACATGATGTCATATCATTAAATACCGATGGTTGTGTAGAAAATTTAATCATATGACATCAAGTGATAGGATAGGAGTGCCACTGTTTTCCTTCTATCCATAGAAATAGAGAATTGTTCAGCAGATACATCCTTCAAAGATGCATCCATGCACTTAACATCCTGCCACAAAAGTACTCACCTCATCTACTAAATAGCTTTGCTACAAATAATCCACTCTTTCACCTTTCCACAAAGAAACTCTGTGGAACTCCAAACAACACAAGTTCACCCTCTCCTTCCTTCCGCATGTTTCAAACAAATCCCTCTCCTTGAAAACCAAGCCATCTCAACCCCCCAATAATTCCCCTTTAAGATCCTAAGCTGCTTCACTCACAAGCTGCCAACCTGTATAGTGGAAACAAACATCATCCCAATGAACCCTAATTTTGAGAATCATCAAGTTTCATGCTATAAAATACCTCCTCTTCAAGGCACTCAGAAAATTCCACATAACAAAAGTGGCATATTGTTCAAGAGAAATTTGTGGAGAGAGCAAATCGTGTTAGAAAACCTATTACTTTCAAGTTCCAAAATATGGATTTGAGATCGAAACTATATTAGGACAAGATTGAGCTGTTATAGTAATGCTTACAATGAATAAACAATTCCTAATAACAGGCCCGATTGATGCTGCATGTGGAAAGTTAAACTGGAGATGTCAGCTAATCCATCACTTCTATGTAACTAGTAGCAATTAGATAAACTATGACTTCTAAACTAAATGGATGTGAACAAGTTCACAGATATCATATTACTTTCAACTTTTTTTATGGCTAAGATAATGGAACTTATCATAGCCCATCCTTTAGGAAAAACAAACAAGCCAGACATTATCCATCACACCAAGATTTTAAAACATTTACAAATATAAGGTCAATCTAACGGCCACACCCTTCTCTAGATGCTATCGGGCATCTTAGTGCCAAATGTTTTTGTCCCACTTGAATCCATAACTTTAGCATCCCAACTTTCTCTTGACTGTTCGGCAGCATCTTCTGCAGGAGCAGACATACAATTTAATTTGCTAGATTTTGGCGAAGCAGAAGGACACAAGAATGGAAATAAATTAAAAAAGAAAAAAGGGTTTGCGAGCAGATCTGGGAAACAGAGGCAACTAAAATCTGGGAAACAAGGGCATCACTAGAGACGATTCTCCTCTGCTCTTTCTTTTGGGAGCTTCTTCCAAGCAAACACAGAGCAAACATGGCTCTGAGCAGAGACAATCTTGAAAAGAGAGGGAGAAGGGGGGGCGTTTTCAAAGCAGAGAAAGAGAGAGAGAGAGAGAAGAGAAAGAGAAACAGACTGAGCACATAAGCAAAGGAGAAGACGCCAGGAGAAAAGGGTGCCTTTGAATTCGGTTTGCAGTAAGAACGAAAATGGAGAAGACGAATTTGGGGAAGAAAGGGGAATCGGGACATGCGAGGGATAAGAGGGATTGGGGAGAGGAGGGGGGGAGGTGGTGGCAGACGGGAGGGAAATGACTAAGAGAAAAGGCGCGGGTCAATTAAAATTTTATCGAGTTATTGCTGTGACCACATATCGCCATAATAACTCAAAAAGTCGCCACAAATATGTAAATACCATTTTGCATCCAATACAAATTTGTTGGTACTACTCATTTGCAGCGACAAAAATTCACCGCAATTAGTCTAAAAATGTACTATGCTATTTCCGGCACTTCACATATCACCGCCAGTCACAGAATACTTATTGCGGTGACAGATTTCGCCGCAAAATGATTTATTGTGGCGATTTTTTCTATTGGACGAAAATAAATGTTTACAATAGTTTTTGCGGCGCAATGAGTCGCTGCAAAAGATTAAAAAGTCGCCGCGCTTAACATTGAATTCTTCCCAACATTTTTCAAATCTGTGCTGTAATTAAGCAGCGACTTTTAAATCACTGCAAATAGTGACTATTTGTGACAAATTTTTTTCCAACTATCTAAAAGTTACTGAAAAAAGCCTATTTTCTTGTAGTAAGTTAATAAAATTTAGTTAATTAACCATCCCATCAGGATCAAACTAGTTCAATGAGTTTTACACACCTTAGTTTTATGAGTGTAAAAAAATTGAACAAGGAAAAAAAAATTCCTCTCCTCTCTCTTTGCAATTTCTTAGAGCAATTATCTTAAACTCTTGATCTTGAAGTGTGGAACTATTTTAGGAGACTCTAGTAATCTCTTAGAGACTATAGTCGTCTCCTAAGTGATGTAGAAGTGCAATCATAATAAATTGATATGCATGGTAAGACGAGCAAAAATCTAGACTTGTGGATATTCTGCTCCTTAAGTTAATTTGAATTAACTTTACCTAACATGAATGAATGAAGAGTCATCTATATTCTAATTTCTCTAGTTAAAAAGAATTAACTAGAGATAGACAAGCAAGCAATAATGACCCTTATTGAATTTTTTTTTTTTTGATTAAATTGACCCTTATTGATTTGGCATGGTATAAACCTTCGTCTTGTTTACCTTGCAGACATACACTATATATGGGGCGAAGTCTATTCGTTTGACAGGTGTCGGATAGCAGTAGAGGGAAATTAACGTTGATATAAAAGAAATAATAATTATTAAGTACTTTTAGAATATAGAGATGTGGCACTCTCATTTTATCTTAGAGGTCATGTCAATTAAAATTAGGATAATGCTTCTCAATCATCTAATCTGGATAGATGGGTGTGCTTTTAGTACATTTATATTTTTTTTTTCTCTTTTCTTTTAAATATTTTTTAAACATGATTTAAAAAAATATACAGATTCATTAATTGTGACGCTCCGACTCTCACGTACATAAACACGAGAATCGTGACGTCTAGATGATGACAACACGGTCACACATTCCAACGAAATGTGCTCAAATGTGTACAATATACAAAAGTGTACAACAAAAGTCGCAGCGGATAATTTAAATAAGTCAACTTAAGTACTAGAAATTTAAATACAAATATTGAAAACAAATTACCTTTAAAAATTTATACAGTCATCCCAAAATATATTACAAAAGGCAAATATATAAACAAGAGATAAAATGAATCTCGACACACGAGAGCAACCCCAGGTTACTCCTCCGACGGAGCCAAAGCCTAAGGCTCGTCATACTCATCTGCATCAAAATCTGCGATACCATAAAATGGTACCAGAGGTAAGTAATAATCTAAACAACTCTCGGGATAAAAACGCATTAATGCAACCAACAAACAGATCCCAAAACCTCATTTTCTCCTAAAATGATTATTTTCCAACACATGCCAAAATCTCATTTTGGCCCAAAAATATAATCTGTCATTTTTTCAAAAAAAAAAAAATGATTCACACAAAATCAAACCATTTATCAGACACTGTAGGCGGGAATCGCAGGCGGGACTATACCAACATCCCTGCTTACCACCATCCCTACCGCGTGCACCGTAGGCGGGAGTCTAACACCATCCCTGCTTACCACCATCCCACAGTTCCTTTCCACACAATGAGTACCAATCAGAGCACTGTAGGCGGGAATCACAGGCGGGACTCTACCACCATCCCTGCTTACCACCATCCCTACCGCATGCACCGTAAGCGGGAATTGTAGGCGGGATCCATCCCTACTTATCACAATCCCTACCACGTGCACCGTAGGCGAGAATCACAGGCGGGACTCTAACACCATCCCTGCTTACCACCATCTCTACAGTTCCTTTCCACACAATGAATACCAATCAGAGCACTGTAAGCGGGAATCACAGGTAGGACTCTACCACCATCCCTGCTTACCACCATCCCTACCGCGTGCACCATAGGCGGGAATCACAGGCGGGACTACACCACCATCCATGCTTACCACCATTCCTGTTTACCACCATCCCTACCACATGCACCGTAGGCGGGAATCACAGGCGGGACTATACCACCATCCCTACAATCTCTTTTTCCTTTTTTCTCAAACCAGTCAATCCAATCATTTCAAACATACACAAAATCATTTCTCACATGAAAATCTAGTTTTCAAATAAACACATGAACATGTATGCAATCATGCGAAAACTCAGTTTCAGTTACAAATATGAACATGCGTGCAAATGCAATGAACAAGACACGTCACGAATATCCAATAACCAACAAATGTCAACACAATCTAATCACATAAACTCCATCCTCCAATCCATCCGACTCCCTTGCTCCTCGGACTCAGTCTGACATAACCAACCAGTTCACAGTAAAATGAGTTAGTGCAAAAATACATTTAAATCACGAAAGTTTTTTGGAAAAATATTTACAGTGCTATAATATAATTTCTGAAGGATCACGGAGGTGTAAGAAGTGACGGCACAGCAACGTAACAATGCAAAATGCACTGTGGCCTTGGGTCTCAAAAATTCACTTTTGAACGGGAACAAACCAAGACCCGAAATTGATAGGGTAGAGCTTAGGGATGTCGATGAGCCAATGGTGGTGGTGGTTGGACGTGGGTGGCGGTGTAGAGGGCGGTTGAAGACCAAAATGCCCAAATTAGAGATGGAGATAGATGGGCTTCACCGGTGGCAGATCGGAGCCAAGGATGGGTGCATTAGGTTGTTAGGAGGTCGAGGATGATGTGGTGAAAAGGTGGTGGCCAGCGATGGCGCGAAGGCGGCGCCCGAGCACCAAAAGCAGTTTGGCTTGAAGCCATGCGCGGGGGAGTTTCGCGGCACGAGAGGGGCTGAAAACACAGGGGTGGGGTCGCCGGTGGGTGGAGAAGGAGGTGGGAGGGGCGGTGAAGTGCACGGAGGCGCAAAAAACTAACAACCCGAATGGGTTCCACACGGCCAGTGGAGAGAGAGAGAGAGAGAGAGAGAGAGAGAGAGAGTGGGGAAGGGAAACTGGGGTGGGGGAGGTCGCCGGACAGTGGCGCACGGCGGCGGGTTGGAGGATGACGAAGACGCACGGGGAGAGTGAGAGAGAGGGGCTCGTGCGCGGGAGAGAGAGAGGAGAAAAAAGAAAATGAAGAAGAAAAAAAAGAGAAGGAGAAAAGAAAAAGGAAAAGGAAAAATGGAGGGAAAGAAATGATCCAACGAAAAATATTTTAAAACAGCAAGTCAATTAAAATAATTTAAACGTAGTGCTAAATGAAAATAAAATAATTAAATCCAACAATAAACTAATTTAAAATAAAAATCAATTTAAATACATAACAATATTTAATATAAGGAAACATATCAAATTTAATTTATATAATTTAAAGATCATAAAATTAAACCATTTAAAAATCTGATAATTTTAATACAAGAGAATAAATTTTTGAATTAATAAAAATAATCATTCAATAAAAATATACTAAAATACAGAGTGTTATATTAATAGTCACTTTCTTAATTATTAAATACAAAAATTAAAAATAAATAAAATACACGTGCAGTCAAAATGAAAGTGTAAAAGCCATAGGACAAAGTAATATTTTTCTGAATATTATTACTTATATAGATAATTTTAATGGCACATTTTTCTTGTGATAAAATAAGAGTATGATCAAATTCGTATTTCAAAAATACATAATAATTAAAAAAATAACCTCGCTGAAATAAGGTAATGATTGCATGGCTAAGGAACGGGTTCTATGATGGCTCAGGACTCGGGTCAGATGCATCTTACAGATTTATTAACAAATGCAAGTTGATTTTAAAAGAAAGATAAAAATAGATTGTGCTGTTGAATGAAACAGGCTGCAATAAAAAAATAAAAATGTTATGTGCAGCCGTTTTGCGTATTTTTTACGCACTCTATTAATGTAATTAATTGGATATTTTTTTTTAATATAAAATAATTAGTTTAGCTAAATACGTTGCTTGTAGCAGATCTAAAAAAAAAACTGGCACAGATTTTATTAGAATTTGGACAGTCTTACAAAATCTCATTTCCCAAAAGACAACTCCAAGAAAAGACGATTTCAGCAGCTTAACACATTAAAACGCCAACTACGCTTCACGAACCATACAACTAACTAGAAAGTGGCGGGTGGTAAATTCCAACCACTGCCTATTTTCTGCCTTCCATTCCAAAGGAGAGAAGAGTTCCCCATACTTCAATGTAAATGATGCGAAGGGCCGTGTCCAAATAAGCCATTATCATAAGCTAAAATGCACCAAAGTACACTATACTTTTCCCACCCTCTTTAAAATGGGATTTAATTTTGAAGTTCATCATGGGAATTGTGGGCCACTAAAGGTCTGGCCGAAGGACCAGCCATTAGGGGCAACGTTGTTGGAAACCAAACTGCGCCCGTCACTTGTGATGACCTTGAAGGAGAGGCTTTGTCCATTTAGGTAGGAATTGCTTTGCCAGTTCTGACCCCAGTTCCTAGACATTGGCTGCCAACCTGTTCTTGACCCTTTGATTGAAACAGCATGCACATCTCCCGCACCTCCAACGTTGGTGATTAGGACTAGGTTGAAGTAAGAATGGCCGTTGATGGTGAATCTGATGCCCCCTCTCTTTCGGCATGGGACTCTACATTGTTTCAAATCAAAGAATCGAAGCCTTGAGCTTTTTAGGAAGAAGATATTGCATATAGAGAGTTTAATCCAAAAGGATAAAAAGAAGATGCTGTGCTTTATACAGAACATATACCCAATAGTTTACTGAGGTAAACGAACACAAAACAAATTAGCTGTAACTTTCAAAAAAAGATAAATATTTCTTCGGTTGCTCCAAATTCCAAAACACAGGAAGCTGACTAACAGTTTCTTTATTTTTTTTAATTTTTCTTTTTTGTTGGTGGGGGGGGGGTGTGAAGCTGACTACAAGTCAACAAATAGTGGATCTGGGAAATGCTTTTTAAATCCCTGAAGACCTGTGCAGCTGATGATTAGCTGATTTTTACAGAAAACTCGCGTATACACTATATTTACTACGTTTATCTCAATACTATACTTATTCTATGCATGAATACTTAACAAATGTACCGTCTGTAAGCTACAGGAACGATCCCTGCTCTGTACTGAGCAATCTGTTGGAAGACAGGCTGAGAGAGATCAAAATGGTGCTGGGGAGGGTTGCACCACCCGCCTGCATTGTTGGGGAGGGCGCTGTTTGGTGGGCAGAAGTTGGTGGCAGTGACCACAATAGAGCCGGGCAGGCACCACCTTGGATCGTTCACACACTTAACCTGAAAACAAGCCCCACAGCTCAATCCATTATTGAACAGTGCAGTGCTCAAAGCTGCTGTGTTTGTCCCATATCCCTGGCTGTATAGGTTCCCATATCCACAAGCCCCGCCTGCAATTAAAATGATCAATGATTCAATATAGTGGTTATAGGAATAATTACAAGATTAAGATCGTCTCAGGGTCTTTGTGAAAGGATCATAAGCATAAATAGTCACTTACCCATTGTACCAGAGGCATCACCCCCTCCATAGAAAGTGGCATGTGCATCAGTGATCCAACCTCCAGCATACCCATTAACAGATGAGAGCAAAGAGAGAAACCCCACCAGGAGAAGTACAAGAACTGCCATCTTTATCTTGCAGGGAGAAATGAGCTTCAGAAAATTCAGAAGGAAGAGAAAAGTTCACATGCAGGCGGCGGCACAAACCTTTTGATAAGCGAGAGAAAGAGGGATGTGTGGGGAAAATGGGAGGGTGAAGTGGGGGATAAATAGATGCTCACGCGGAGGCAGCAACAGTACGCTAGCTTCCTCGGGCAACCTCATTATAACAGACTGTATTTGAGGTGTGGGGACCTAAAATCGCCATGTGCATATGGTTTTCGTCCGTAGGAAAACAAGGTCACTTTCCTTGAAACCACGTGGTTTTGAACATTTTCTGTGCGTATTAACTGTTGCTTGAAAGTCACTTGGTTCCGAATATTCAACTGCATGGGCTATTAAACACACTGATCGATGTGGTTTTTTCTCACAAGGTTAAAAGTGTTAGAACTGTCAAGCGCCTTTTATGGCCTGTTAATTTCCACCATTAATTACTGATCCATTTGCTAGTACTTCAGTTGTATTTTTTTTCCCCGCTAAACAAGATATCATTCAATTTATAAACACAAGAATATAAGAGTAGAGAATGGGAGACTCCACAAAAATACATAATAGAAGGTGCATTGCAACAATACAAAACAAATAAATGGACAATGCCTAGAGTAAATTATACTCGGACACATTTTTCTTGACCAAACTAATTAAAGAGGGTACCGCTAAAGAAGCAGTTTCGTAGTCCAACTGGTAGACTCTTGGAAAGCAGTTTTTGGTCACATCTAGAGAAGGGACACTGCAGTCAACTATTTCCGTGTTGTCGAAGGTGATCTCCGCAACTTTTTCATCTAAATTTGTGGTTAGGGAAAGTTGAAATATGGCTGCATAGCTAGGATTGGAAAGCCCAGATCATCATCGCGGGCTCACCGGGGATACAAATGGCCGGGGGGCGGGGGGAATGGGAGGAGCTGGTTGAACAGTGTGGATCATATCTGGTGGTGGGCAGTCTCACTTGGGTTTCTAAGATAGACGGCTAGCAAGCACGCTAGAGTGGCGCTCGTAAAGATCATTTGGTGGGCGAAAAGCGATGTATCGAATATCTTTCACCCTAGTGGAGAGAAAAACAAAAATAAGAAAAAAAAAAAAAGGGTATAAACGAAGAGTCTTGTAGGAAGGAGGGGATCGAGAGGGAGAGGGAGAGGAGGAGCATCCCTTCTCCTCAAGCGGAGAAAGTGTGGATGCTTGCTTGAGTTTTCATCACTATAATTTTTTTAAAACCACTTACGTCTTAGGTCTGTTCATTACTATAATTCCTTTTGTTCTTTAATTCATGTTTCTAACAGCCTAGGTGACCATACCTGATAATCTTTGCAAAATAAATAAATAATGTTAGATACAATTTTAGAATATGCAAGTTCTGAATACCGATCTTTTAAAAAAGAGTAGGTTTTACCGTTAAAAAAAAAATTTCATGTACATCTCATATTTCTTTATTCTTTTTCACATAGAACTCGCACACATTAAAATTGTAAATATCATTTCTAAAACGAAAATTCAATACTTCAACGAAAGAGCCAGTCATGTGAGTACTATTATACCCAGCTAGGGTTAATATGTTGGGAGAAGTTTGTCTTCAATTTGTCAGCTGCTTCCTTGGTCTTCGGGCGAAGGAAATTTGCTTTGCTAGCTATTCAATGCAGTCAACAAAATCTCTTCGAGCATGTCGATTGAAAGAATATGGACGCATATCCAAAACATCCTTGCAACAATTGCGAGCACGTTTTCTAAGCGAAAATGTTGAAGTACTACATATACCATGCAGTCTAAAATGTCGGCATTAAACAAGCTGAGACCGTATAATAAATCTCACAAAATGTATGAAGCTGTAATTAATACCCAGTACGTACGTAGTATATACTTTAAATGCTAAGGAAAAAGAGTTATGCTACAGCGATCGAAAAAGTGACTCGAATAAAAGTCTCAAATAGTATATTTTTCTTTTCTTTCATTTATATATTTTTTTATTTATCATAAATATTTAAAAAAAATAAAAAATTTATAATATTGTTAAAAAATACTTCATTAATCACTAAGTAAAAAAAAAAAAAAAAAAAACCATTCGAAACACAAATTAGAGACGACCTAAAGCATTTCTCAAGGAAAATATATAGCCCATCTAAATGGCAATAGTACGTACGTACGTACCAGCTAATTAGCATGCTTAATTAGCTATATTTTCTAATGTCACTTTCACGTGGTAAAAGTTTTTATTGGATAAATTAACTAATTTACTATGCTAGAGAAATCCCAAAGTCTTCACATTCAATGTCATCTGTTAGGGTTAGGTAGAAGACCGCCGGCCATCCCACCTAGTCATGGCTGACGTGGTCGGTGATGTATGATAAACATCAGGCTGATACAATGGGATAGACCAAGAAAAGGTGAATACTTTTATTGTCGACTGAGTCCTTTTTTATGCGATGCAAGCTTAGCTTACGTGACATGGTTAGAGGCTTAGAGGCAGATATTGCAAATACAATTTTTTATTTTTGTCCAAACACCTCTATATATGCTATTAGATATTTAAGATTCATTCACATGTTATTTTTCAGAGAATAATCCAATGCGTTAGCTAGGGCTAACTTTGGATTAATTGACATTCTGTTATAAAATTCATCCAACTTACTAACGTACATATAAAGATGATCAAGTTGGAATTAATAAATCTTGATACAAAAGAAATAATCATGTTTCGCAACTGGACATTTGCCTATATATCTCCCCTATATATTTCGAGGATCAACGATTTAGCAATTCGGACAGGAGTACAAGAGATAATTAAGGATGTTGTGGACTCCGGCCACACCCTTGGGTAGACGACTCCCCGGCCCGATTGCCTGAAATTCAAGTAGGGAATTGCATGGACTTGATTCCTATTTGGGAATCCTAAATGAACTTCTATTCCTAAATTCTCAAGATCGGTTTGATCTGATTCATGCTCAAACTTGTAGCTGAATTAATTGGTATTTAATTTGCATGCATGAAATCCCATCCGAGTTTGTGCAAGAAGATATATCAAACCTTTGTATCTCACTCTCTCGGCTAACGGCCGACACTTCATCTCCTCTTGACTTTTGACAGAATGTGAAAGGAAAAATGCAATAGCTTTTTTTATTAGTGGGTTGCATTCAGAAGTTGATGTGAACTGATGCATGGAAGAATATATATCTATATATATATATATATATATATATATATACACCATTTATAATAAGTGGGGATAGCGTGAACAGTACTTTTTGTCGTCCTCCATGTATGTGGTCCGTTTTTTGTGTGTTTTGTCATTTTGTTTTGGTCTTTTGTGTCCGTTTAAGTGAGGGAGTTTTGGTCTTTTAGTTTTTTCCTTCCCGATTCTTTTTATTGTCTTTGCGTCTTCTCTCTTTGCCTTTTATCTCCGAAAGCGGAGTGCTTTCTCTCTCTCTACATCTTTGCGTCTTCTCTCTACATCTTTGCGCCATCTTCTCTACATCTTCTCACTTCGCCTTCTCTCTTCTATTAGTGTTTTGTGTTTTCTGGATATTTCTTCAAGTTTCTTTTTTGCGGTTTGTTTGCTTTTGTGTTTTTTTTTTTTTTGGTGGCGTTAGTTTGGGGATTTTACATGGGTTTGTTGCCTTTTTTTTTAGGTGCCGTTCGTTTGTGAATTTTACATGGGTTTCTTCAGATTTTACATGGGTTTGTGCATGCTGTGGGTTTTTGGTATTTTTTGCGAAAAAATAAATTTTTCTCTTCAGATTTGCATGTTGTGGGTTTTTTGTATTTTTTGTGAAAAAATATATTTTTTCGTGAGTTTGTTAGGTTTCTTTACTATGTTGTTAAGTGTTCGTTTTTATGTTCTGGATTTGTATGTTCTCGGTTTTTTGTATTTTTTGGAAAGAAAAATATATTTTTCCATCGTTCCTTTTCTAGATTTTTTGTATTTTTTTGTGAAAAAATAGATTTTTTGCATGGGCTTCTTCGCATTCTCTCTCTTTTTCACGTTCGGTCTTTTTTTCATGATGTTAAATTTGGTTTTAACATTTTGTATGGGTTCTTTTTTTTTTTTTTTTTTTTTTTTTTTTTTGTAGTTTGATGATGGTAGATAACTTTTTTTTATTCTATTTTCCGCTAGCCAGAGGAAAGTTTTGAAAACGTACGTTTTTCTTTTGTATATTTTAGGTTTGCATGTTGTGGGTTTTTTGTATTTTTTAGTGAAAAATAGATTTTTTACATGGGCTTCTTTGCATTCTCTCTTTGGATTTGCATATACATTGTTTCCTTTTTTAGTGGGTTTTAGCTTTTTCGCGTTCAGTCTTTTTGTTCATGACATTAAATCTGGTTTTAATATTTTGTATGGGTTTTTTTTTCTTTGTGGTTTTAAGGCCTGCATTTTTTTTTTTTGTTCTCATCCCATGGTCGATGATGCGCTTCATTTTTGTAAAAAGAAGTATATAGATTTTTGTTCGGCTATGCCATGTTTATGGACTCAATTTTTTTGGAGAAGTTTTGATGAAAGATATATTTTTTGTGCGTTTAAAGGTTCTGGTTTTTTGCCACTTAACGGATAGTATGTTTATTTGTGGAAGAAATATATGGATTCTTTTCCGTTGCTATGCTACGAAAGATGATTCCACTTGATTTTGTTTGAAGCTTTAAAATTGATTTTTTTTTTTTTAATTTTTAGGTGGGGATGTGGTGATGCATGGTTAGAGATCTTTTTTTTTTTTTTTGGCAAGTTTAAGTAGGTGTATTGATGCTGAAGATCTGTTTTGTTTTTTAAGGCCGGTTTAAGTGAGTGCTTTGATGCACCTCACTTTCTGCAATCAACTCTGATGAGAGGGTTACGTCTGAGACAAGGAAAATTTTTTTGCATTTCCTTGCTCATTATTATTATATTGGTTACATGATGTGGCTTTTTTTTTTTCGTTTGTATATTTTTTTGTATGTTTCAAGATTTGATATGTAATATATATATTGAACAAACGTAAAATAAAAGTATTTTATAATATATTTTGTTTATTTTTGTTTTAGTATAAAAGATAAAACTTGTAAATTGTTGTCTTTTTCGTTTGATATTATGATTACTAAGCGGTTTGGGCTTTTCATTTTTGGTTGGTATCTCTTAACTTTCTCAATTTAGACTTTGATTGTTCAATATATGTTTGTTCAATATTCATTGAGCATTGTTTGTTCAATATATGATTTTGTACTCATTTCTTATATTGTTGTGTTTTATAATTGTGCTTACCATAATATCTGATTTAGCTGCAACTACTTTGAGCATTTGCGAAGATTTCTTTATATGTTTTCATTTTATTTGTTCACTTTGTATATTTTGTTTGTTGATTTTAGGTTGGTATTTTTGAACTTGCTCAATGTGTATGACTATGTAGTTGCACAAATTGTTTATATTTGTATTTTGTAATTTTTTTGCATTATTTTATTATTTTTAATTGTGAATATATTCATTGTGTAACATTAAGTTTTTGTTTGTTTTTCGTAGGAGGTTTCTAACAATAGCATTCACATTTGAGTTTTACTTTAAGGTTTGTCTGTCTCAACTTTTTCATTTCGTAGTTATTACTAATATTTTTTAATTTCTTCATAACATGTCATTATTAATTTATTATAGTTTGAGGAGTGATAAAGAGTTTCAAATTTGTGAATAAATACATTTTTTTTCTATCTCTTTTTTTGCTGTAGAGTTGATTTTTCAAGGAATTTTTTTTTATTCTGTTTTTTTTTTTTTTTTTTTGTTATTTGTGGGTTTGCATGTTGTGAGTTTATGTGTTTAGTTTTTTCTTTCATTCATTTTTTAACTTCTTCATTTTTGGGTTCTTCTTCATTTATTTTTTTATTCAGCTATGCACACTTTTTTTTCTCTTTAAATTTATGCACGTGATTGTTTGGTTCTTTGAAGGAATTTGGGTTGTATATGTTGCGGATTTGCATGTTGTGGGTTTATGTGTTTAGTTTTTTGCTTCATGCATTTTTTAACTTCTTCATTTTTGGGTTCTGCTTCATTTATTTTTTTATTCAGTTGTTTATACTTTTTTTTTTATGTTATCACGCTGGTTTTTGTTCCTCTTTGAATTTATGCACTGGATTGGTTTAGTTCTTTGGAGGAATTTCTTTTTAACTTTGATTCATTTTGTGGGATAAAATAAAAAATAACGTTTATTGTTTGCTTCTTCTCAAAAAAGAGAATTTAGATGAAGAGAGATTTCATTAGTTGATAATGGTTCTTAACATAATCTTTTGTGCCGTGTTTGAAGACTTGATTAGATTTGGTTTTTGGGGCGGCATTTTTTATGTTACTTTAAGACCTACATTTTTTTATTTTTTTATTTTTTTTTTGTTCTCATCCTATGGTCGATGATGCGCTTCGTTTTTGCGAAAAGAAGTATATGGATTTTTGTTCGGTTGTGCCATGTTTGTGGACTTAATATTTTGGGGGAAGTTTTGATGAAATATATGATTTTTTATTTTTGTGTTTAAAGGTTGCGGTCTTTTGCCATTTAACGGATAGTATTTGTTTGTTTGTGGAAGAAATATATACATTCTTTTCTTTTGCTATGTCGTGAAAGATGATTTCACTTGGTTTTGTTTCAAGCTTTAAAACTGATTTTTTTTTTCTTTTTTAGGTGGTGATGTGGTGATGCATGATCAGAGATCTATTTTTTATTTTTTTTAACAAGTTTAAGTGGGTGTTTTGATGTTGCAGATCTTTTTTTTTTTTTTAAGACCGGTTTAAGTGAATGTTTTGATACACTTCACTTGTTGCAATCAGCTCTGATGAGAGCGTCACGTCTGAGACACAGGAATTTTTTTTGCATTTCATTGCTCATTATTATTATAATCCAATGCATTAGCTAGGGCTAACTTTTGATTTCATCATTCTGTTATAAAATTCATCCAACTTACTAACGTATATACATATAAAGATGATCAAGTTAAAATTAAGAAATCTTGACACAAGAAATAATAATGTTTCGCAACTGGACATTTGCCTATCTCCCCTATCTATTTCGAGGATCAATGATATATTTAGCAATTCGGACAAGAGTATAATTAAGGATGTCGTGGACTCCGGCCACACCCTTGGGTAGATGCAGACTCGTGCAAGTAACTACCTTGGGTCATCTGCCTAGGAGTGTGCGCCCACAAACCCCTCTCCCCTGCCGGACGATTGCCTGCAATTCGGGTAGGGAATTGCATGGACTTGATTCCTATATGGGAACCCTAAATGAACTTCTATTCCTAAATTCCCACGATCGGTTTGATCTGATTCATGCTCAAAACTTGTAGCTGAATTAATTGGTATTTAATTTGCATGAAATCCCATCCGTGTTTGTGCAAGAAGATATATCACACCTTGTATCTAATTCTCTCGGCTAACCGACACTTTATCCCTGATCTTGACTTTTGACATAATGTGAAAGGAATTAAAAATGCAGTCGTTTTTGTTACTAGTGGGTTGCATTCAGAAGTTGATGTGAACTGATGCATGGAAGAATATATATATATATATATATATATATATATATAGTTGGTTAGCGTTAGAATATTCAATTCTCCACTGAATGCTCGAATCATGCAATATCGTTATGATTTTGGACGGCTCGTTATCTTTAAGGGCTTCGGACTTTTTCAATTAAATTTGATGAGTGATGTCTACGATGAAGGCTCCAAATTATGTCAAGATAGTACCACTGTCCCATCTAGATATTTGATCTTTTCAAGTAACTGATTAAAATTTATGGCTTCTGAGAAAAAATCATCGAATTAACTACAGATGTTTCTAGATGATAGGGAATTTGGGTGTCAAAATTAACTTTTTCATTTGTTTTTATAGATGAAATGAAATTAAATGAGATTAGTTGAGGTAGAAGTTAAAAATTGAATAAAATAATGTTAGAATATATTTTTTTAATATTATTATTATTTTAAAATTTGAAAAAATTAAATTTTTTATTTTATTTTTTGTGAGAATTTAGAAAAGTTATAATGATTAGATAAGATGAGATGTATTATGAAAACAAATGAGTGTTTGGAGAAAGCATTGGAAAAAAGCAATAAATCAAATAAGAAAAGCCCATGACCGATTAAGAGCATCCGCATCCGATGTACCCCAAAATGACTTTATAGCTAAATTCTAAGATGAAAAATTATATTGGCTAAATGTAAAATGAAATGACAAAATTGCATTGGTGTGTGAGTGGAAGGAAAAGATGAGAATCCACTTCATTGGTACAGTGACAAATAGTTGCAGGTGCTGCAAAGTGCAAGTCCGTAGTCTATCATATCGAGCAGCACTATGTAGAAATCATAGCCGACACATCCCGGTGCAAGGTGATAAAGGACTTTTCACCCAGTGGTAGTCGAGCTAGAAATATCGCCCAACACAGGCGAAGAATGAGCTTGAGGCAAGTAATGGTCAAAGATAGGGCCCTTGGAAACAAACGAGCATTCCAAGATCACACGAAAATACTTAGAAGGTGGCAATGTGGTATGCAGAAAC
Organism: Juglans microcarpa x Juglans regia; assembly: GCF_004785595.1. Classification (NCBI taxonomy): domain Eukaryota; kingdom Viridiplantae; phylum Streptophyta; class Magnoliopsida; order Fagales; family Juglandaceae; genus Juglans; species Juglans microcarpa x Juglans regia. The sequence goes on from NC_054605.1 coordinate 6,540,478, forward strand.
CCATTCTCCATCCAAATAGTCACATTCGGAGTGGGTCTGCAAAAATGAATGGAACTTGGCAGCTTATATAGTTTGAGGCCAGAGATATGGTCCAACACCACGTGTGAGATCCTCACTCCAAGAGAGACTGAGGATTGGACTTAAGGTAGGCCATAAGGACGTGCAAACCCTTCCCTGCCAATCTGCCTCTATCATCTTGTAGTGGGACAATTGAGACTACAGAACTCATATTCAAGCACGTTTGGATGAAAATGGATAGCTGATGAACATGTGCTATAAAAGGCTTACAAAATCTCACTTTTGAGATCATAAATCCTTGAGAGCCCTTGGAGTCAGATTTTTCGAAGAAAGCAAGCGCCTTCAAATGAGATAAAGAAAGGAGCAGCACAGCACCATTGTAAGCCTAAAACAGTGAGCTAGGTGAGCTTCTAAGACAGTACCGAGAAATAAGGGGTAAATGTTGTGTGAGGATGTTATAGAATTTTAGTGTATGCATACTCTGTAATCTCCCCCCTTTTCTAATTATGAAATAGTAAATGTTTTGTCATTATGTTTTATGAATATTTTAACTACGTATTTTCTTAGATTTGAGTGTATTTATTTTTGGTGCCATCTATGTGAATCTTTGTATCTCTGTGTGAGTAAGCGTATTGCGTGTCAATCATCCTGGACGGGACGGATAATTTCCCGAACCTGGAAATTAGTGTCTTATGCATCTAGTCAAATGAAGGACCACGAGAAGAATTATCATACCCGTGACCTTGAGCTAGCAACTGTAGTGTTTACCCTCAAGATTTGGCGACACTACCTATACGGTGAAGAGTACATGGACCCTAGGCGTTTGAAGCACCTCTTCACCTAAAAGAATCTCAATATGAGGCAACGGAGATGGTTGGAAATCATCAGTGAGTACTGGTCTGAAATCAAGTATCACCCGAGAAAGGTGAATTTAGTCGCCGATGCGCTAAGTCGCAAGTCAAGTTCAAAGGTTGTGGAAAGTTCCACAAAGATGGACTCACTTTTGGAAGGGATGAGAGACACCTATTGTTGAAGGATGTGTCGCCAGAGGATATTCTCACTACCATGCAGTAGATGAGAATAAGCGAATTCGATGAGCTGAGGCATCAGCTGAGGAAAGACCTAAGATTGCTAGAAACTCAACGAAGAGTCCGCAAATGTATGAGACCTATGGATTCTAATTTGGTCGAGGATGGAGCCTTATTGTATAGAGGACATAAAGTAATTTTGGTTAATTCATAAACCTTAGAACGAATATTAGCAAAAGCTCATTACTTGCCATACTCAATACACCCTGGAGGTATAAGGATGTACCGAGATCTTAGGAAAGGATTTAGGTGGGAAGAAACAAAGCAGGACATCACCCACTTCATTGAAAGATGCATTATATGTTGTATGGTGTAGACTGAGCATCAAAGACTGGCTGGAAATCTACAGCCCTTGCCTAATCCAGAATAGAAATAGGAAAACATCGTCATGGATTTTGTGGTTGGGTTACCCCAAATGCCAAGTTGTAAGGACACTACATGGGTAATTATAGATCGGTTGACTAAAACTACCCACTTTTTACCAATCAATACAACAGAAACTCAAAGCAAACTCACTCGGTTGTGTATAAAAAAAGATAGTTAGGTTACACAGAGTGCCTAAGACTATAGTATCGGACTGAGACCCAATATTTACATCTCATTTTTGGAAGAGTTCAAGCTGCAATGGGCACTAAACTAAAATTTAGAAGTGCTTACCATCCCCAAAGTGATAGACAATCGGAAAGGATCATCCAAACGTTGGAGGACCTGCTGAGGTATGTGTATTGGGACCCTGGGAGAGTCATGTCTCACTCATTGAGTTTGAATATAATAATAGTGATCGAGCAACCATCCAGATGACCCCTTAATTGTATGGGAGAAAATGTAGATCTTCGATATGTTGGGATGAAGTAGGAGAAGTCAGAGTGATTCGACTGAAGGTTGTCCTGGAGATAACAGAACAAGTCAAACTCATACGAGCAAGGATGGCTACGGCTCATAGTAGGCTGAAAAACTACGTTGATGTGAGAATGGGGAGTCGGCCTTTGAGGAAGGGGACTGGCTGTATCTCCTATGAAAGGAGTTGAAAGATTTGGGCTAAAATGGAAATTAAGCCCAAGATATGTTGGATCAGACCAAGTGATATAGAGAGTAGGCCCAATATCATATCGAGTTGCGATACTAGTGGAATACAATGGGACTCACACGTTTCCTCGTTAAAGAAAAGTTTCAGGAATCAACAACCCTAAGTAATCAATTCAGACCTACGTCCATTACAACGAAATCTTATTTATGTAGAAAGACCAATACGAATCATTGAGTGGAAGAAGCAAACATTGCGATCTAAGATCATACCCTTAGTAAAGGTGCAGTCGAGAGATGCAAGAAACGAGGAGTTTACTTCAAAAAGTGAGCAAGTTGCGTGGAAACAAATCTCATATTTATTCAAGCCATAATGAGTGCACTGTAACGCTTGAGACTAGGGTAAATCGGTCAAATTGAGGGCAAGAGTCAAGCTATAGCCTTTAGTTTACCCTTTTGGACCATCACACTTATAGCTCTCAGAACCATAACCATGGTGCGAGAGAAAAGAATGGCACGTAGGGCAGTTGTACCATCCAAATAATGCGCGGCTCTTGGAGGAATGAAGCGAAGCAGCGAGATTGGAAGCCGAACTCCAACGAGCAAAAGAGGAATGTTGCTGAGACGAAGTGAGTTCTTGGAGGGCAAAAACCCTAATAGCGGAAATGTTGGACCACAATGGTGTAGCTAGGGCACCTCAAGGTGAGAAACGAGCAGTTTCAGAGTGTGATGTACAAGAAAAAGGCAAGGGTGAGGATTCACCAATGTCCTATAATGTCGAACCTAGTAGAGGAGCTAGAAAATGAGACAAAGGAAACATGATGAGTCAACTCATGTCTCGATTTCATATGGTGAAGGTAAGCCTGCAGATCCAAATGAGGTCAAGTCCCCCCCTCTTCAGTCAAAGGAAATCAGAGGCATCGAAGGATCCCCCGTCAATATCCTCTACCTTGGAAGGCTACGTTAAGGGAGAACTCTAACCTAAGGAGGGGAGAATATGAGAACCATGCTAGTGCAAGAGGACAGACCACCAATAAAGTGTGAGTGGAAGGAAAAGATGAGAATCCACTTCATTGGTTTAGTGAGATAGTCGTGGGTGCTACAAAGTGCAACTAGACCAGCATATGAGCGAGCAACATTATGTAGAAAGTATGGCTGACACTATTGCACACCTAACCAGATTCGAACCTTGGGTGTTGTTGATAGGCTAGTACCCTTGTCACCACGAATCCTCTCCAGGTACTTTACCAAGGGAGAGGGTGCCACATATCAATCATCCCTACTAGCAAACATGGATCCTCAACCAATATAGATATAAGATCCATGGTTGAAACCGTGGCACAGATCTGAGATCCAACCATGGGTCTTGGCTATAGAAAACTTAGACCCATCACCATCTAGCACAAATCTGAGACCCACCATGGGTCTTAGTCAACTTAAATCTAAAAAGAGACCAATGATGACAGACCTAAGAAGGAGAAGAAGAAGAAAAACAAAGGTGAATGGAGGAGAAGGAGGAGATGAAGGAGATGGGATGGAGTGGCAGGCAGCTATTCGAAGAAGGATAGGGAAATTTGAAAAGAGGGGTTGGGTAAATATTTTAGGCTATATATGTAAAACTAAGCGCTAGAAGGCGGTCAGGTAAAACTCTGAGCAAATCAGGCACCAAGTCCACCATCCACCCTCCCACTAGAATGGGTGAATTTCTCCCCATTTCCCTTAGGGTTGTGCATTTAAACCATCTACCCAACTCAACCATTTTGACCCGACTACATTGAAAATACCCAACTCTAAACGAAACAATTCGGAATCGATTATTTCCAATTTTATTCCGACAACAAACTTGGTCAAGTCGTATAATACCCCATAACTGAAAACACTGAATACTTTTTTTGTAAGCGACGGCGTTTTATCTACTGTATATACTTTACATCTTAAGCAGGCATTTTCCATTCGATTTCAGGTTCTTCACCACTTAGAACAAAAATAGAAAACTAGAGACCAAACAGAAAATCGAGGACCAATTTTCAAAATTTATTCTACAAATTATTGACTTAAAGATTCTCAAGCCCTTCTTGTTGAGCAAATTGACCTTAAAAATTGTGGGCATCTGTAGGGGTGTAATCAACAACCTATAATTTAGCCCCGAGATAAAGCCAAAAATCAATAGCCTCCATTGAGAGAAGATGGTGAGATGTGTGAGACGATGATAGGTTATAAAATCACTCATTATAGTAGATTTCACCTCCAAACAACCAATGGACATAGGCTTTATGCCAACCACGTAAATCCTTGTGTCTTTCTTTATTTATTTGTTTATTTGTTACTTATTTTATGGATAAATGCAAAAAGCACCAAATCAACACCCAAATCATCATCATGGGCAGAGAATAATCATTTAGTCGCTTCCGATCTGTTGCAATTTTTGACGTCAACACTCTTGGTCCAAGTCTGGCATGAGATGGAAAGTAAGCTTTACAACTAGCGAAAATTGACATGGAAAGAAAATCTAGGTCATGGCCTGAGATGGGAAATAACATGGGAAGAAAAATCGAAATCGAAAACGGGTCAGCATACTTAGTCGGAATCGGAACAGTTTCGAGCTGGAAATTCGGTCAGGAAAAACGTAACTGAAATATTTAGTTGGAAACGGAATGGTTGCGGGTCGGGATAGAAATGTCATATTCAGGCCGAGTAGGTTCGGGATGAACAATGCAAATTGGGCAAATGGCCAGAGTGAAGCGGGTTCGGCTAGCTTACTCCAAGCCCTAACAGTAGGAATGTAAAAACATTACTGGTTGCGAGATTTAAAAAAAGTCTTTATCCTAGTTGATGTAAAAATCTTTGCGTCATAAGATGTTTTGTGTTAATAAGCGGGCTTTGTAAATTGGCAGGGTCTCCATATATTTCTTCCATTTATAAAATGTTTCTAAAAAAATCAACTGTCTGCATATTATTGAAATGGGAATCTTATATTAGAAACGGAAAGGTAGATGAGGTGTTGGAAGTTGAAATTGGGAATTGAAACGGGGTCATGGAGATGCTGCCACTTAGCTTATGAAAGCAACATGAAGTACTACAGTAGGTAATATTATTGTTGGGCTCCTTCCTCGGTTCTCGAAACCTCATTCGGTTTTTTATTTTCCTCCGTTGGTTCTTTTTCTTAATATCACGGATGATCCTTTCAATCAAAGCCGAAACCTGAAAGCTACAGAGAAAATAAATAACAGAGACAAATGCAACCTGTGAAGAATATATAAAGCCTTTTTACTAATTGCCTCTTTTGGGTGTTGTTTCTAAGTGGGAATATTCTCTGCCCATTTCGTGACGATTCTCTCTGTCTCTCTTTCTGAATTTCACAGGGCACAGTGGGCTTAGTGACAACGCGAGAGGAGCGATATTATTCAAGGTCGATTGTCATTTTCTGAACTTTGATGGAGTTATTCTGTGGAGAAGGTAAGAAGTTGCCCATTGTACTTGTTTTGAGTATACGCAAATTGTTAAACTTGAATATCTATAGGGCATTTTGATTATTCTTGAATTCCGAACAATATTGAATAATTTTATACAAAAAAAATGGTGTTCTTCGTTACGCACTGTATCAGTCTCAATCATACCAACTCATGCTGTTTATTTTGAATTACTTTTCATTTGAGTGAATAAAATAAGAAACTACTTTGTGTGAATGGATATAACAAATTCAAGATAAGCATTGTTACAAGCAACCAAAAGCAAACTTAAAAACATTCCCAAGGGGTGGCTCAGTGTTCTTGGTGCGAGCCTTATAAATTGGATATATATATATATATTGGATTCAAAACTTCGCATTTACACTTTTGGGGATGTTCAAATTGAGAAACTTTCATTTGAATTATCTGATCTGCACTTACAAAAAACTGCTTGTCGAAAGCATGTGCACCCTCAAAATTAATTGAGACTTCATTTCTGAATACCGATGCCAATAATTAAAAAATAATAATATTATTTGATCATCTAAAACTTACTACTCATATGACTCTCTTGATGTGACACAATTATGTAATACCACGTGGTTTATTAAAAAACTTTAAAATAAAAATACAAAAGTGGTAGAGGAAAAATCTAAAGTTTCATTATTCCTCTTTTTATATTTTTGAACGCCCTTTTAGTTTGTATATATTTCTTTTATATATTTTTTAAACAAACCACGTGGCACTATGTGATATTGTCGTCACATCAAGAGTGCCATATGAGTGGTAAGTTTCAAATGACCCAGTAATAATACTCATTAAGAAAACATAACATATATTCAAAAAACCAAGCAGGTATATATATAAACCTAATTAATCTTCCGAGTCACTTTTAATTTTCAAAATTCCCTAGTAATGAGCTAAATTTAAATTTTGGTGTACTGTTTAATTTAAGTTGATAATTCCTAAAACATATAACGGTTTTCAAGTAAAAGTGACTAATCGATGCACACTTTGATCTTATCACATTGGATACTATGGCTGTGTTTGGATGTTGAGTTAAGTTGAGTTCTTTATGAATAGTAATGAATTGAGATAGTAGATTGAGTTTTATAGGGTCCACTTAAAATGAGTTTAAATGTGTTTGGATGTTAAGATGAGTTTAAATATATTTATAGAAAATTGTAAAATAAATTAATGTCATCATTACATTCAACTATTCATCTTACATATCAAAAATACTGTCGGTGCCAAATGGCAAAAAAAATTCTTGAAGCTGCACTTGCTGCCATCCATGTCAAATTAACTAGGAGTAAAATGGATAAAACATTACTTTCTATTTTTCCCAGCCATCGGTTTATAGGCATCATGTGCCCACTGCAGAATTTCTTCCATTCGTCAAGGTGGTTACATCAAACAGTGTAGAATCACTCAAGTTCTTTTCGAATGTAGTTTAAGTAGCTGTTTGGATGATATAAGAGGTTTAAAAATGAATCATACTGAATTGAGTTTAGCAACCAATGAGGCCTAAATGATTTGCAAGACAAGATTGAAATTTGGGTACTCATTGTAGGCTCAGACATATATGGATTTCGGTCCCACTAAGACTATGTTACAACTATTAAGCAGCTATGTTAAAAAAAGAAAATAGTACTTTTGAACTATTGATTTTCAGATGATATGATGGAATTAAAGCGAATTTGTTTTAATGATAGTGAAGATTAAAAAGTGATCCACTCAATTTTATAATCTTCTCAATCATAAACTGACAACTCTTGTATAACTATTTTACATCTCTTAATTACTTTTCTAATTTTTTTTTACTCAATCTTCTTTCATATCTTTTAATGTTTTTTCAACTTTTTATTGCTCATGTTGAGTGTCGTCATCTTATTGGTGTTGAATACCAAGTCAGCATTTTCCTTCAAAAAATGCTTATAATAGATAGAGATTAACTCTAATTCTTCGCTTGACATCATGAGAGATATATAAATACAACATGAAAATTTATAATATTTAATATTATTCGTACGAAGATTCTGGACAATGTAAACTATAAATAAGCATTTAATTATGTCTTATTTTCTCCCTAAAGTAGACCATAAAATTCGATAAAAAATTAAACACTACAACAGAACGAGTCTTTTAGGACGAAAATTTTCATCCCAAAAGACCCAAATTTCGTCCCAAAAAGTTTTTGGGATGAAAAAAATTCATCCCAAGGTTGTTCCAACATCACTGTGCCAAAAGGTATTTTGGGACAAAAATCACCATTTCGTCTCAAAAAATATCTTTTGGGACGAAATTGAAAGAAACCGTTCGAACATGGTCGAACGGTAATTTCTTTTTGTCACGGTTGAAATTCGTCCAAGAATATTGTTCGAACGGAAACAATTTTAAGTTCGAACAGTAGTGACGTGTTTGAACGATTGCGAAATATGTTCGAACAAACATGAAGTCGTTAGAACGGTATGAATTTATCTTTTGTGTTCGAACGTTAAATGGTCAGGTCGAACGGTATATGGGTTCGAACGGTATAGGTTATGTTCAAACACGACTGAAATAAATGACGTTCGAACGTTGTGTAATCGTTCAAACTCTACGAACATAAATTTTGTTCGAATATTATGTTAACGTTTGAACGCTATTGTCGTTCGAACATAGAGTTTGAAAGTTTTATGTTCGTTCGAACGAAATGTCTTCAATTTAAATCAATAATAGAAAACCAAATAGATATTCATAATATTTGAAAAAATACATTAGAAACTATTTAACACTCACAAAAGTGTTATAATAAGCGCAAACTAAATAAATAACAGTCGAGACGGGCATTGTTCGTACATAAATAGATAATCCCAAAATCTGTACGTAAAAAGCCATCAGTTGCTTGGAGGCTTGAACTGTTGCATAAGCTGCTGCATTTGGAATTGCATCTGTCTTCTGAACTCTTCTTGTTGTTCTTCATGTTGTTTGAGGCGCATCTTCATATCTGCTTGTTTTGCCAATTGAGCCTCTAACTCATGCTGTCTTGCAGTCAATTCTTTGATTCTGGAATTCGCATTCTCTAGCGCTATAGAAGTCATAGATGCATTCCCAGAAGAAGAGGAAGAGGGACCAGGCTTTACAGAGTGACCCAAACCCTTCAAATATCCTGAACGTTGACCCAGGACTTGTGTAAAAATATCAATATCACTTGTTGATGAATTTTGATTTGACACAGATTCAGCACGTAGGGCAACCATTTTATCCTAGACATATATAAGATAAAGAATTAATATCGTCATAAATATTCTAATATATTTAATTAAAACAGGTTATAATACTTACATAATTTTCACGGGCATCAGGATGAGTCCACTCTCCATTACAATCAGTGTGCGATGCAGCATATAATTTTGTCAGATCATAATTATTATCTGAATCTTGCTACAATAAATGTGTTAAGATATAAAGTCATTATGATTCATTCAAATAATTAACTATATCCAATAAAAAAAATAGCAATACCAATTTCTTAGAAAGGCGATGGAAAGATCTTGAGCCTGCATGATGATTAATTTTCAATTTTGATCTATTTGTTTTGTTTATAGAACTTCACTCCTGCAAAGAAATTGAAAATATTATGAAGCGAAATGACAAATAGGACAAGTAAAATAATTAAATTTAATTATACCTGATATAATGGATCCTCAAACATGTCACAAAGTTTTTCCCACTCAGAAGGTCGGACATCCTGAAAAGGATGTTGGCGTGCATCTTCCTTCTTCTCAAACTTATTATAATGCTCATGACACCTCGCCTTATATTTGTGAAATGCATTACCCATAAGCTCTTCCATAGTTTTACGCTCCTCTCTCCGACTAAAATTTAATTCGAAATCATCCTTAAAAAAAAATAGTCACAAACACATTATCATTTATAATATTCTAAATTTAAGTAAAATATAGAAATTTATTCTACTAAATCAATGTTTTAAACATTACCAAACAACGCTTTTTTATAAGCTCTTTAACATCTTGGGGGACTTTCTTCCATGAAGTCGTTGCCAAAGGTGCGTAAGGTCGTGTAAGAGCACCCACATGCGATGCAAGCCAAGTTGCTGGTTGTCCTTCGCCCCCGGTATGTTCATCAGGAATGTTAACCTTGATCTTACCCACCTTCCGATATTTTTCCAACGTCACCCCTCTAGTGGTGCCTCGACCTTGACGAGATTGTACTGTAGACTCTATAAAAAATAACATTGTAATCAATTTCATTTATGTGTCTATTATAGAACCTTAATTAATAACTTTTATGAGTATTGGATTTTTACCTTGTTCTATAGAGTCAATCTCTAATGGTGAGTTTGAAGGAGAGCTAGGAACATGTGGAGATGGGTTGCGAACTTCCTTCCTCTTTGGCGGCATAATTTCAAACTACTGATATATTCAATAAGTAAAATATTTGTTATCAAGTGTAATGTTAACACATAATTGGTCAATCATAATCTGTATCAGTTTCATTTGACAAGTCGCTCTCATCATCTATAGATACTTCAGATGATTCAACATTTTCCTCAACTGTCGCATCAACAATTTCAGTCTCAATATCTTCTCTATTTAATGAAATCATCTCATACTGGCTCAAATCCACAAACAAATTTAAAGCAGGTTGACTCTCTTGGTATGCTTCTTGAGTAGAGGAGTCATATTCTTCTTCATCTTGTCCTTCCGCCTGAGGGATAACATCATATATATTTCTTGGAGAATATTTTTGTACTACTCGCCATTGATTTCCTAACTTCCGGTCATCTAAGTAGAATACTTGAGATGCTTGAGTAGCCAAAATAAAAGGATCATCTTCATACCATTTTTTTTATGTATTAACACTAAAAAAATATTCATCATCACGGACTCCAGTACGAGGATTGCTTAAATCTCACCAATCACACTTAAATAGATATACCGCAATCTCTCCCAAATATTTCATTGCAATTATATCGACAATAACCCCATAGAAATCAATATTTTCTCCATCATGACTTCCTTTGACTAGGACACCACTATTTTGGGTTTTCCTATAACAATCTCGATCCATTGTGTGATACATACTTCCCCGAGAAATACATGCAGAATATCGAGCAGCGCGTCTCGATGGGCCACGCGCCAATGCATACAATTCATCCGATATATCATTTGGATTATTCGCATGCATTTGTACAACCTACATATTGAATAAAGCATATACTATATCAAAATTGAAATTAATATTTTTTCATTGGTTATTGAGTAACGCATATGTAATATCATTACCCGTTCTTCAAACCATCTCAAGAACTCCTCTTCATGTTTCTGGTTTATATCATTTACTCCCAGTTCTTTGAGCACGTTAATATGATTACTGAAATTGATGATTACCACAATTTTTTTATATTCTTAGACTTTTTTAAAAGTAAATGAGGGAATTTAAATTAAGAAAAAGTTAAAACTTACTTCAAGTAGTTCTCTATCTCAAGGCAATTGTTCAGCACGTACCACTGAGCTTTCTCGAACTTTCTTCCACACAAGTCATAACCACGCACTGCACCAATTGGACGAACTTGTTGGGAAAACACAGAAAACACATTCTGTTGTCTTGCTCGGTCAACGTCAAAGTTTCTTTCTGGCCGATCAAACCGAGTGTCAACTCCGTGAAAATATTTGGAACAGAAGGTATGCCACTTATCATCAATATATGCTTCTGCAATTGATCCTTTTGGACTGGCCTTGTTACCCACAGTACGTTTCAACTTTCCAAGAAATCGTTCAATAGGATACATCCATCTATATTGAACTGGTACTGCAAGCCAAGCCTCACGTGGCAAATGAACGGCTAGGTGAACCATGACGTCGAAGAATGATGGTGGGTAAATACTTTCTAGCTTACACAATATTATGGCAATTTCTTGTTCCATTCGATCCAAAACTTCTACATTCAACGTCCTAGCATATAAGTCATTAAAAAAATACACCCAACTCAGTCAAAGCCAAGCGCACATCTCTGGTCAAGTACCCACAGATACCAATAGGCAAGATACGCTGTAAGAAAACATGACAATCATGACTTTTTAATCCAATTATTTTCCAATCATTTGTTCTCACACACCTTGTTAGATTCAAGGCATAACCGTCCGGTAATTTTATCTTCATTAGTCACTCACAAAATGTAACCCTTTCATTCCTTGATAATGTATACCACCCAATCGGCATGTAGACAGACGAACAATTTTCTTGCAATTGCATTTCCCGTCTTATTCCCAACCGCTTCAAATCCTTCCTTGAGTTTATTGTATCCTTTGTTTTTCCTTCAATTGACATCAATGTTCCCAATACGGATTCACATATATTTTTTTCAATATGCATAACATCAAGGCTATGCCGCAATTTTAACTTCGACCAGTATGAGAGTTCGAAAAATATACTCTTCTTTGTCCAATTCAACTCATTCGTTGCTCGTTTTCTCTTTCGTTGTTTTTTACCAAATTCATTACATCCAACATCTATAAATTGTGCAAGTACATCTTCGCCAGACAAATATGGTGGAGGTTGGCTCCATTCAACAGTTCCATCAAACATTATAGAATTTCCACACCATCTCTGGTCACCAGGTAAAAATCGACGATGACCCATGAAACATAATTTCCTCCCGTATGTAAGCCATTCAGATTTGGTATGTTTGTTACAAGTTGGACATGTCATTCTCCCCTTAGTACTCCAACCTAACAAATTTTCATAAGTGGGAAAATCATTTATTGTCCACAACACTACAGCATGCATCTTGAATGACTTACCTGTTGACGAATCAAATGTGACAACCCCATTCTCCCACAAATCTTTCAATTCTGCAATCAATGGCTGTAAGTGTATGTCTATATCATTTTCCGGTGACCTCGGACTTGAGATGAGCAAACACATCATGAAATATAGATCTTTCATACACTTTCACGGTGGTAGATTATACGGCATAAGTACAACTGGCCAAGTACTATGACTAGTACTCATGTTTCCAAACGGATTAAATCCATCTGATGCCAACCTAAGTCTTACATTACGCGGTTCTTCAGCAAACCATGAGTGTTCCTAATCAAATTCCTTCCACACCTGGGAGTCAGCAGGATGTGACAAAATATCATCGTTCCTTACTATGTCTGATGAGTGCCATGCCATGTCTACAGCCGTTGCGCGTGACATAAATAATCGTTGTAATCTAGGTATCAATGGAAAGTGGCGTACGACCTTTTGCGGAACATTTGCCTTGTCCGATGTCCATCTTGACTCGTGGCATATAGGACACTCGTTCAACTGCTCATTCTCTCGCCAAAATAATATGCAATTATTCTTACATGCATGTATTATGTTGTAATCAAATCCGAGTCCTCGTTTCAACTTTTTTGCTTTATAGAAGTTACGAGGTAAAGTATTGTCTGTCGGCAGTGCCTCTTTAAACAGCTCAAGTAACATATTGACTGCCTTAATAGATAATCGACACATTGATTTTATGTTAAGCAATCTTACAGTAAATTACAACTTACTGTGTCTTCTGCATCCTGGATATAGCTACGCTGTGAATCATTCAACAAGCGTGCAAAAGTGTTATGGCCCCCATCATTTGAGCTTGATATGTCTGTGTCACCTTCATCCATAAACATTCCCGCACCGATGTCACCTAACATTTGCTCCATATCCTCATCATATTCATCTCCAACAATCTCTGGTTGTACATCTTCATCGATCTCTTCTTCTTCATGTGGAGTCTCAAATGAAGTTGGATACGGTTCGCCGTGTAAAATCCAATCAGTATAAACCTTATCAATACCTTTGACAAACAGATGCTCTCTCACCAAGTCTATCTTATGAGAACGCAAATTCCAACATTCTCTGCATGGGCATCTGATACGCCCATCACTATCACATGTACCCAATGCAAACTCCAAGAATTTCTTAACACCTTCAGCATATACATTGTAATTTTGACCCAATCGATCGCTAACTCTCATCCAACTCTTATCCATGCCGACTATATTCATTACAAACAATCACATGTGCATCAGCAAACAACCATGTATCATGTACCAATCAATGAGTATGCCACCTTTCACCGGGTAGTTGGTCCTATCCCGTTCGGGATTGTAAGATCATAGTCGCCAACCTATGATCTATTATCTGTCACGTCCAACAAAATTTCGGCAGCATCTCCCCATAGTTCCCCAAATATGCTCGTTTGGTTGTGTGCACTGACAATTAACATGTCGTTGCACCATCACCGAAACTGCATATCCGGAGAACAATGGATGAATCTACCAAAATCATAATGTTGGATGAAAACAGATATAGTTCTATAGTTTGCGAGAATGATCTTACAATCTCAAACTGTCCATTCTGGACAATTCAAGAGTTATCAATCAAGCATTCATCAGGATTGATAACTCTCGAACAGGTCTAAGGTTTATTTTGATGAACAAACAATGCAAGATATGTTAACATATGTCAAATAATAACAACATATTATTTATACAACAATACAACAAAAATATAATTAATAGGTATTATTTCAAGATTTATTCCAGATTTTAATTTAAATATTAGTTTTATTAATTTAGAATTAAGTATTTAAGTATTATTAAATCTTAACTGTTTGTATTTTAATTTAAAGATTTAGTAGTATTTTAATTTACAAACTTCATTTTATTAATTTAGAATTAAGTATTTAAGTATTATTAAATCTTAACTATTTGTATTTTAATTTAAAGATTTAGTAGTATTTTAATTTACAAACTTCATTTTATTAATTTAGAATTAAGTATTTAAGTATTATTAAATCTTAACTATTTGTATTTTAATTTAAAGATTTAGTAGTATTTTAATTTACAAACTTCATTTTATTAATTTAGAATTAAGTATTTAAGTATTATTAAATCTTAACTATTTGTATTTTAATTTAAAGATTTAGTAATATTTTAATTTACAAACTTCATTTTATTAATTTAGAATTAAGTATTTAAGTATTATTAAATCTTAACTATTTGTATTTTAATTTAAATATTTAATATTATTTTAATTTAAATATTAATTTTATTAATTTAGAATTAACTATTTAAATGATATTAAATCCTAATTATTTTTATTTTGATTTAAAGATTTAGTAGTACATATAATTTACAACTATTCAGAAATATTTATATTCTAAATGTAAATACATTGATGTAATGTTTACGTTCGAACGATTCTAACCTATGTTCGAACATAGTGAATACGTTCGAACGGTAATCCTAAACCTTTCGAACGTATTCATTCCAGTTTTCAGTCGTCTTCAACAACGCCGAAAACCCCATTAAATATAAACTCACAGCAACACAAACAAAAATATCAAAGCATACAAATTTCTAACATTGCAAAATATTAAGTTCAAACCATGCATGAGAATATAAAATGTATACCTGAATTTTTGGAGATGAAAAGGGAAGGAGATGGTGATATGCCGTGCGAATAAGCTCCACTGCAAGTAGTAATTCAAGAATAATTGAGTGAGATGGAAATTTTTTTGAGTTTGAGGGCTAGTTTGAGGAAGAATACCTCTGGTACGCGAAGGGGGTAAACTTCGGGCGACACTGAGAAGGCGCGCGGGAGGAGAGCGACAATATTGTGAAGTTCTGTAGTGTTTTTGCAGAAGATTTCATGTTCGAACGGTTATTTATATTTAGCGGGAGAAAATTCCCTCCTAGATTTTCACGTTCGAACGTATAAATAATATGTACGAACGTTATTGAATCATTCTCGCTCGAAAATTATCCGTTCGAACTTTTATTTTTAACTGTTCGAACGGTATTGTAAATGTTTATTAATATTTTTTTTCATTATACATTTGAATAAAAGAACAACATTAATATATATAGACATATTAGATGATACTATAGTTTAATTAGCGGGATATGTTCCCACCACTGTAATAATCCGTTCGAACTATAACAAATTACGTTCGAACGGTAGTCCATCAGTCTTTAATTGGCGGGATGTTTTTCCACCATACCAATAATCCGTTTGAATGCTATTTTATACGTTCAAACGCCAAATATATGTTCGAACGGTTTATGAGTGCCGTTCGAACACATCACCTTTATGTTTAAATATAATTTTTTTCATCATTAAATGAAAAGTACTATAAGATCATATTTATTAGTTATATATACTATCATATATATAGTAATCTATACTAAATATCTTCTAATATAGTATAGTATACTAGAGTATACTATAAACATGTAAGATGATATCTATTAATAATATATACTATGATATATATTAGTAATATATACTATAATATATATTATACTATACTAAATTAGTATAAAGGAAAATATATTAGTAATGATTACGATATGATATATAATAATCTATACTATATATGATATATATCGTATCATATATATTATCCTATATTAAAGTATAGTGAAAAATATTAGATCATATGTATTAGTAATATATCCGGAGAACATATGTATAGCCTCAAATATACTAAGGTCACATAATAAATTATAAAGAAATTTATAAGATAATAGTATATTAGTAATCTATACTCTATATATATATATGTTGTATAGTATCATATATAACTTATATAGTAAAGTATAATGGAATATATAGTATACCATATAGTTCTATATGCTATCATAAATATATATATATATATATATATATTACAACCTCATATATAACACTTTGATGGTAAAGTATTATGACATATTACTATTATACTATAAAAAAATACATATAAGTTATTATGTTTTCATTTAAAGTATTCTACTATCATAATATATATTATAATATATTATAATATTACATATATATATTATAATATATTATAATATTACATATATATTACAGTATATATAATCTACTATAATAGTATATATATTATATTAATTTATAGGTTTATAAATATAATATACATTTAATATAATTTTTACTAAACTTAAAACAAATTACGTTCGAACGTGAAATATTCACGCTGCATATCTGGGTATTCCTAGGCTTCTTGATGCCTATCCAAACCTGCCGCCTAGAGAGTTTGATCATTCAGGTGATGCAGCTATGTCTCAGGACGAGGAACCAGATTACACAGATGAGATCGATACACTTGCTGATCATGAGGTCAGGGACTTGATTGTTGGTCCAGATGCTCCAGTGGATGATGGGACGAAGAGTATTAGGCAGGCAGATTTATCTTCTTTCTTCAAGATTATGAATTTGATCATTGCCAACAATATTGACCCACGGCAGCACAAGACCGAGGTCGGCATGGATCGAGCGAGATTTATGATACGGGTCGCTCGTGGCATCCCGATCGACCTCGTTGGTTATATATTTGAGAGGATCCGATCAGAGGCACAGTTCATTATGACAGATATACTGCCATTTGAGATTCTCATCACTCGTTTTTTGCTACATGCCGGGGTCGTGTCCGAACCTACCGAGCGTTCCCGATTTCCGATGGCACCGATCAATAGCACCACCCTGTCACGGAGCACGGGACACTCGAGATTTCGTTTTCGTGGGGCTGTTCCTGATAGGGCTGAGATTCAGAGAGATGCACAGTCGGGAGATACTGGAGTATCGGCTGGTGAGACATCTACACAGACTAAGGCATCACGCACATCTATTCGCGAGGAGATGGCTGACATATTGAGTGCTGAGCTCAGCGTACACACATCAGCAGTGATTGATGCAGTGCATATTGCCATGTCTGAGTTGCGTACAGAGATTATGGCTGCCGTCTCTGGGTTACGTACAGAGGTTAATGAGTTACATACATCGATTAATGCCAATAATGCAACTCAGGTCACGCTCAGTACTTGACTGACACAAGTAGAGACACAATTAGCTGCAGTCGAGGATGTGTGTAGAGACCTCGCATCACATTAGTTTCTATTTTTTATTTATATTTTCTTTTATTATAGTTATGAACAATATATATGGTATTTTGATAATTTGCTTTATTTGTAAATTAAATATAAAATCTTTTCTGGAGTAATTATTGATTTATATTATGTGGTGTATGGTTGATAATATTTATTTAACTAAAAAATCTTATTTAACATAAAAGAAATCATTAAAATATTTTTAAATTAATTACATAAAATTAATTAATGAATTTGTATATATGGTATATATTTTTTATATTTTGAGTTTCGTACCGAAATTAATATTATACCTTCGAATGTATAAATGTGGTGCTTGAATATGTTCTAACTAAATATATTCCATTCGAACGGTTTAGAAACCTTCCCGCCAGGATTTGCCACCAAATATTTTCCGTTCGAACGCAACAAATAATCGTTCCAACGTTTGTGAACTTTAACCGCCATAATAAATTAATTCTCTGCTAAATTTTACTGTTCGAACGTATTTTTTGATGTTCGAACGGAAAAAAATTTTTGAGACGATTTAATTCGTCATAGAAAATTATGTTCGAACGGTTATTGTAACGTTCGAACGCTTTTGTAAAGTCATCAATTTTTTGGGACGAAATTTAAATTTCATCCCAAGAAATGACTTTTAGGGACGAAATTTTTTTCATCCCTAAATAATTTCGTCCTAAAATCTCAAATTTGTTGTAGTGAAAGGGAATATATCAATTAGAGAAATATTTTAGTCATAAAGAGATCTCACAAAATAAAATTACAAACTAACGAGACTTGATGTGGTACGTCAGATTGTAAAACTACTTTTATTATAAAGTAAATATAACATATCATATGAAATCATATTAGTTTATGGATTTACTTTTGTAAGATCTTTTTGTAACTATAATACTTCTCATGATAAGTCCAACAATACCTATTCTCGCCTAGAAATTTCCAATCCGTTCTAACCTGATCTTATTACTTGAAATATCACTCATTCTGAAAATATTGGGTCAGAAGTCGAAACATATGTTTGTTTTGAAAATGAAAAGGGCTCGTTTGGAGAGTGAGGTGATATGAGAATTTTGTTAATAGTAGTAAAATAGTTTGTGAAATAGTTTGAATTGACTATTTTTTGAGTTTTGAGAAAGGAGAGAGAAAAAGTTGAATAAAACATATTATAAAGTTAAAATATAGTTTTATAATATTATTTTTATTTAGAGATTTGAAAAAGTTTAATTTTTTTTTAGTTTTTGTTTGAAAGTTAGGAAAAGTTGTAATGAATAATTTGAAAATGTTTGTATTTGAATTATATTTGGAAATGAGATGGGATGAGATGAGATGTGAATTTTGGGATGAGATCTATTTCCAAATAAGCCCTTAATTAAGAATCCATTTCTCCAGAAAAAGTTACAAAAAGGCATCTGGGAGGGGAGAAACCCCCAAGGACCTAACTAAGACAAACTCTGGGCCTAGGGCCGCTCATGGGGCTGGGGATGGGCCGGCCCAGCCTAGGAGGTCGGTGTGAGGGAAGAAACCCCCAAGGATCTAACCAGGACAAACGCTGGGTCCAGGCCCGCTCACGAGGCCAGGGATGGGCCAGCTTGGCCCAGGAGGTCGGTACCAAAGACGTGACATTAAGAGCCCAAGTAAGAGCTAGGGGACCGACGCAACCTGAGACTACACCAGGGAGACTGACGAGGCAATCTGATGGACAGAGCACGTCCCCGTCCCTGACATGGTTGTCCAAGGCCACGCCACATTTAATGGGATAGGGGCAAGCGCGCGGCAGGAAGACCATGTCGCATTCAATGTGCTCACATAGGTGCCGACAACGGCCCAAGCCAGACCTAACAAGCCTGGTGTAAAGCAAGATCTGACAGGGACGTGCGATTCCAGTACGGATCCGCGTACGGGTCAGCGTTGCCTCGGAATCCATCCAGACCAGGTATAAATACCCCTTACTCTGCCGCGAGAGGGGTTACTCTCTCTTATTCTTCTAAAATACCTCCTTGCTATATGATTCTAGCATTTCTTACTCTCTTCATCTTCAACAACCTTAGACTAACTTGAGTGTCGGAGGTACCATGGGCTCAAGCTCCCCCGTTCTCCTCCTTGCAGGGAAGAGCCCGAGCGCTGCCAGCATAGAGTGGCACAGGCATGTGAAACACGACATCAACAGTATCATTTATCCTCTTCAATAAGGTTTTTGAATAGAAAAATTATATTTATCATCTTTCTAATTATCATCTTCTCAACTCTCTTGATGTGGCATCAAATAATTGGCCCACAAGTATAATATAATATTTAAATATATCAATCAATGAATGTCACTTCGTGAAATGGTGAGATGAAGATGATAAAAAAAATAGGTATCCTACTAAAATAAACAAGATGACTAACAACGTCGCTATGTACCTTTTTCTCTCTCACTTCTGTTGTTCTTCTTCCAAGCCCTGACTTTTTTTTAAGGTCTCTGTGGAAACCCTAGAATAGGGAGAGTATTTTGGGAAAGTATTCATCTTGTTCGTAAACTCTTATTTCACAAATAAGAATGAACAATACATAATTACAATGAGAAAAACTGATTTATATACATGTCCAAAATAGTTATAAGCTAACTAACTTAACATAACTAAGGGACTAAAAAAGTAACTTTTGCCAGCTAAGCTTATTAGCTCTAATACTCCTCCTCAAGATGGAGCATGAAGATTATGAATGCCCATCTTGGATAAGAGAAAATGAAACTGAACTTTGCCAAGAGCCTTGGTGAAGATGTCAGCCAATTGATGAGCTGAAATGACATAGAAAGTTTTGATAACACCTTTGGCTTGTTGTTCCCATATGAAGTGGCAATCGATTTCAACATGCTTTGTGCGAGCATGATGAATTGGATTGGCTGCTAAAGGTAAAGCAGATTTACTGTCACAATATAAAGATGCAGGTGAGTGATGAGGAATGTGTAAGTCATGAAGAATTTGTGATATCCAAATTACTTCACAACTAGTTGATGCTAATGCACAATACTCTGCTTCAGCTGAACTTTTGGACAATGTAGATTGTTTCTTAAATCCCCAAGAAACCAATGAGTCACCAAGAAAAAGGCAAAATCCGGTAATAGATCTTCTGCTATCAACATAGGCAGCCCAATAAGAGTTAGAAAAACCTTTAATTTGTGTAGAAGATGAACCAGGAAAATATAACCCTTGAGCAGGAGTCCCTTTGACATATAGAAGGACTCGATAGGCAACATCTAAATGGGATTTGCATGGCTTGTCCATGAATTGTGCTAGGGAATGAATTGAATATGACAAGTCTGGCCGGGTTATAGTAAGATACAATAATCGACCAATGAGCCTCCGATATTGAGATGGATCTTCTAAAAGATTGACATCTGATTTGGTCAATTTAAGTTTGGAATCCATAGGAAATAGAGCAGGTTTACAACCAAGATAACCAGTATCTTCCAAAACTTCAAGAGCATATTTATGTTGAGAAACAGAAATTCCAACAGTATTGCGAGCTATTACTAAACCCAAGAAATACTTAACCTGACCCAAGTCTTTGATCTTGAATTTATCATGAAGATAAGACTTCACTTGAGTGACACATCAAAATAAATCAGAAGTGCTATAAAAGAAGAACCTTGTACCTTTGTGAACAAGCTATAATTAGCTTTAGATTGTTCATAACCCAAAGATAATAGAGTCAATTTTTGAAACCATTGGCGGCTGGCCAGCTTCAATCCATATAAAGATTTCATTAATCGACATACTTTGTGTTCCCCTTCTTGTGCAAAACCAGGTGGTATCACCATATAGACTTCCTCATCTAAATTACCATGCAAAAAGGCATTATTCAAGTCAAGTTGTTCTAAATACCAGTTTTGATTTGCAGTCAAGGCCAAAAAACAGCAAACTATTGTCATTTTGGCAACAGGAGAGAATGTTTCAGCATAGTCAATTCCCTCCTTTTGTGTGAAACCTTTCGCCACAAGGCGTGCTTTATATCTTTCAACACTACCATCAGCCTTATATTTCACCCTATATTCCCACTTGCAACCAATTGCTTTCTTACCAAGAGGCAAGTCAGTAACTATCCTGGTTTTGTTATTTTCAAGAGCTAAGATTTCGACATTCATAGTTTCCTGCCATTTGGGATCTTTGGCAGCTTGTTTATAAGTTTTGGGTTCAGGATGAATTGAAATAGAAAGGCTAAAAGCTTTATGAGCAGGAGAAAAACGAGTGTAGGAAAGATACCTTGAAATGTCAAAAGCTTTATTAGAAGCCTGCTGTGTGGAACTCGAAGGGAGTGAGGATTGATCAAAAGTTTGAATCATTTTGCAATGATACTCCTGCAAATAAGATGGTGGTTGTCTAATCCGAGAAGATCTCCTAGGAATAACATCAACCAGATCATGATGGTCTGGACTAATGTCATTAGAAGGAGGAATATCAACTAATAGAGAGGAATTAATGTCATTGACACATATAGGAAGAACAATATCAGATTGAGGAGAATGATTTTGATTTTTGGAAGAACATGAATTCTCTTGAAAAATAACATCACGAGAAACAAAAATGGATTTAGTATCAAGATCTAAGACTTTATAACCCTTAGTACCATATGGATAACCAAGAAATACACATTTCTTGGCTCGAGTATCAAATTTGGCTTTATGAGGAGAGACATTAGTAGCAAAACATAAGCAGCCGAATACCTTCAAATGAGAATAAGAAGGTTTATTTGAAAACAAAAGCTCATAAGGAGACTTATTGTTTAACAAAGGAGTAGGAGATCGATTGATTAATGTAGCTGTCATGATACAATCCCCCAATAGGATAAAGGAATGTTGGATTGAAATTTGAGAGCCCTAACAACATTTAATAAGTGCTAGTGTTTCCTTTCAGGGACCCCATTTTGTTGTGGAGTGTATGGACAGCTATGTTGATGTATAATGCCTTTGGAAGACAAGAGAGTGGACAAACTGAATTTGGTTCCATTATCAAAACGAAGAGTTTTGACTTTGGATGCAAATTGTGTTTCAACCATGGTAAAAAAGGACTCAATTGTGCTGCCAGTTTGAGACTTGAATTTTAACAAATAAATCCAAGTACAACGAGTGAAATCATCAACTATTGTTAAAAAATAGTGATGACCATTATTAGTAGGAACAACAAATGGCCCCCAAAGATCACAATGGATAAGCTCAAAAGGAATATTGGATTTAATTGAACTAATAGGAAAAGAAGATCTATGTTGTTTAGCCGATGCACAAATTTGGCATTGATCATTATTATGATGAAAATTTACATCAGGAATTACATCATGTATCAAATGCATTCGAGACAAAGACATATGTCCTAATCTACTATGCCACAAGGCAAGTTTATTTGCAGCAATTGGAGATGAAGCAGAATTGAAAGACAGAGAAGGTAAAGATTGAGAAACAGAACATGAGAAAGAACTAGAGTTCAGCAAATATAATCCATTCTTTTGATCAACCACTCCAATCGTTTTCCAGGCAAACAGGTCCTGAATTAAGCATTTGTCAATCAAAAATATCATGGCAAGATTTGAAGTTGAGGTAAGTTTGTGCACATAAATCAAATTGAAAGTGAATGAAGGAACATATAGAACATGATGTAAGGTTATTTTTGCCAAAAGCATAACTGAGCCTATATGAGACACAGATACAGAGTGACCATTTGGTAGACTAACGGTGGCATTAACAGGTGTAGGAGGTGAAGTAAAAAGAGACAGAGAACAGACCATGTGCTCTGTAGCTCCACTGTCAACAATCCAGTTTTGTGAGGAAATGGAACTAAGACAAGGTATTGCAGCAGAACTGACATAACAAAAATGAGAGGAAATACCTACCATGTTGACATAACTGGGAGGTGGTGAAGGATTAGGTTATGGAGAAATGCCTAGAGGTGAATCTGATTTAATTTGAAGTTGGAGAACATTGAGAAGCTACTAAAGTTGCTCTTGAGAAAAAACTTGACCAGAATTGGAAACTGTATTTGCCTCGAGGGAAGTGGACACTTGATTAGCAGAGTATCGGCGAGAACCAGATTTAGAATCACTAGGATTCTTCTTCTTTGCAAGCCTGGGGGATAACTATATGACGTTCAAAACACTTGTCTCAAATGTGACCTTTGCGGTTACAATGTGTGCAATGAGGAGGTTCCCTCTGACCAGTAGAATTAAAATTCTTCCTTGGTACAGCAGCAACAATTGGTTCAAAAGACTTGTGAATTTGAGAGGCTGACATTGTAATATTGTCTTGATTCAGAGAAGAAGTGCGAGAGAATCCACATTGTCGCTCTTCTTGAATGATTAAGGAATAAATTTCAGCCAACGAAGGGAATGGCTTCATAAGAAGAATGTTACCTCTGGTAGTGAGATAATTCTCATTTAGTCCCATGAGAAAAATCATTGTAAGGTTTTTCTCTTCACGAGTAGCGATGGAATCAAGAACTTTACAAGTGCAGACAGCACACTTTCCACATGTACATATAGGAATAGGCGAAAATTGATGCCATTCATTCCACAAAGATTCAAGACGAGTGAAATAATCACTCATAGATGATTGATCCTGAGTGATGTTGTTAAGAGTTTGTTGTATTTCGAAAATTCGAACTTCGTTACTTTGTTGAAATCGATGCTTCAACAAATTCCATATCTTCTCAGTAGTTTCGATGTACAAAATTACCTGTGCAATTTCTTGAGTCATTGAGGCACAGATCCAAGAAGAAACCATGAGATTACAGCGAAACCAAGCACTGTAGTTAGAGTTATCTGTTTTTGGAGGTTGAAGACTGCCGTCAATGAAGCCGATCTTGTTCCGAGAGCCAATCGCCATAAGCATAGCACGACTCCAAGAATAATAATTCTTGCCGTTGAGCTTTGGAGAGACGATTGCAGTACTGGAAACATCTACCGGACTAAGCACAAATTGACTATCAACAGTACTTGACGAAGAAGATGAATCTGACATACTCTAAGATCAAGAAGAAAGCAGAGTGTGAAGGCAAGCGAAAGAGATGTTTATTCTGATACCATGTAGAAACCCTAGAATAGGGAGAGTATTTTGGGAAAGTATTCCTCTTGTTCGTAAACTCTTATTTCACAAATAAGAATGAACAGTACATAATTACAATGAGAAAAACTGATTTACATACATGTCCAAAATAGTTATAAGCTAACTAACTTAACATAACTAAGGGACTAAAAAAGTAACTTTTGCCAGCTAAGCTTATTAGCTCTAATAGTCTTCAACATCCCTTTTCTAGTTGTCGCTCTACTCAAGTTTCCTAGCTTGTTCATAGATCAGTTTTTCTAGCTTGCTGAATTGTCGCTCCCCTTTTATCTTTCTCTTTATTTCTTTCCTTCTACATTGACTCATCGAGCAATTAGGCAGTATATTGAGCATAGGATATCTATTTTACTTGGGTTCTATACTTTTCTCTACAACCAAACGGGACAACATGATAAAGAAATAAAGAGATAAATTTTGTCTTTGGCCTCAAATATTGCTTGTTCAAAACTTCGTATTTACAAATAAGTGGCGATGTCAACCTCCCTTTGCAGCTGCTGGTCTCGGTTGTCATGTTGTTGCTGGTGCTCAAACATGGTGCGGAGCATGCTAGTGATTTGGGCCACTTGGCCTTTCAGATCCTGGATCTCCTCCTGCATAGCTAACTGATGTTGGTTTTCCTGCTGTTCTTTATTAGATCTTGTACTTTTGGCCATAATTGTGGAAATAACAAATGGGTTGTTGTATATGGTTTAGGCGAAAGTGTTTATATATGGTGTTTGTGTATGGTTATGTGTATGGATATGGGTCTTTGTATATGGAATGGTTCTAAAGGAAAGTTGATTGTCGTAGGTGAATGGTCTTTGTATATGGGCATGGTTTTGTGTATGGACAGGGAACTGTATGGGACAAGGTGTTGTATGGATTATCGGTGATGGGAAAGAATGATGGAAAAGTATAGGATCTACGGCTTTGGGATACCACTTGTTAGGATTCTCTTAATTCCTGCAAGTTAACAGAGTAACAATGGAGTAATCAACTCAGGAAGAAGATAATGGCCACGCCATGCATATTCAAGGTCCCAATTCCTCCAACCAAACACAATTCACAAAATGGCCTAAAAGTGCCTCCTCTCAGCTCAGATGCGTGGGTAGGGGTGTAAATTTAAACTGGAAAACCGGACCGGACCAAACCGGACGGGACCGGTTGGTCCGGTTTTGAACCGGTCCGGTCCGGAACCGGTTCCTATATTATGAAAGCCGGCCGGAACCAGTCCGGTTTCGGTTCCGTAGTTTCTGGAACCGGACCGGACCGAACCAGACCGGTTGAAAAAAATATATATATAAAAATTAATTTTATATATTATACAAAATATTTATATATACAAGTTTTATATATAATATATAAATACATATTAAATTTTTATATATAATATATAATTATATATCATATATGAAATAATTTCATATTATAATTTATAAATTATAACATAAAATGTTAATCTTAAATATGAACATTTGTAATTTTTTTGATCATATGTTATTAATATAATTATATATAAGATAATTTTATTATAATTTATAAAATAAAAGTTTAATCTTAAAGATGAAAATTTAATTGATCATATGCTTTAAACGTAATATATGTATATATTAAATTATTAATAACATTTTATTATAAGAAGTAATAATTTATTATATATTTTTTACATTTTAAAAAAACCGGAAAACAGGACCGGATTGGACCGGAAACCGGTAAAACCGGATGTACCGGTTTAGGAGGGTAGCCGGGGCGTAATCGATTTTGAAAAATGAAAAACCGGTACATACCGGTTCGGTTCTCGATTTTGTCCAAAACCGGACCGGACCGGACCGGTTACACCCCTATGCGTGGGATATACAGTTTTACAAAACAATTACTTCTTTACCCTCAAATAACAAACTAAACATAAAGTATAAAAACTACATCGTTTAACACTACATTGCTTGGTTTATTAGAACCCAGACGTTTGATGCTAGGGATGAAAACGCAGTCGTTCCTTCAGTAAAACGGTGTCGTCCACTTCCTTCCATCATGCGACGTCATTTGGCCAAGACAGACACCCTAAAACCTGATTTCTATTTATTTTATTTATATTCATTTCATTAGTATTAAATTATTAATTTCAAATTTAATTGTTGTAGCCATGCATGATACAAAGTCTACCTCTGCTGCAGTATGACTTCACCATATTGGACCCCGACACACCATTGTCATTTGCCATAGGTTTGTACAATTTGTATCGTCCCTTAATTTTTTTTTTGTATTTATTTTATTTTTATTTTTTTTAGCTAATTGTTTTTATAATCTTATTGTCATATGCGCAACTCAAAACTCAATCATAATTCCAAGCCAAAATTCAAATGATATATTCTCAATATCCCATCTTAATCCCAATCATCTCATCTTGGTTAATCATATTTTAATTTGTAATTTTTTAATTTGTTTCTTGTGTATAATTCTAATTTATCTTTATATTCAATTGTTAATGTTTCAGATTTTATGATCTAATGACTCACAGCAAGCAACACTAAATTCTATTTTCACTCTTGACCCAGGCCACCCACCCCAAATGTCAAAGTCAAAGTTCAACTTCAACATTCTTTGACACTGTATTTAGATTTTACATATTCAATTCTTTGTAATATTGATACAATCACAATGTCCCATTTATGTTTGTAATTTTGTAATTGTTTTCTCTTAATTTGTATTATTATAATAATTTAGTTATTATAGTTTTATTATAAATTCTATTCTTGTAAATTGTAATAGCTTAGGAGTATTAGTAGTGCTTCTTTAATCTTTTTTCTCTTAATTTGAATTTTTTTACTATAAATTCAATTTATTGTTATTTCAAAAATTTAAAATTCTATTTTTTTTTTTATTGTTGGGCCCAAAATGGCCCAAAAACATTGAATGGGCCAAAAATTGGCCTAAAACAACTTTTGGGCCCATGGCCCATTTGGGGTACGGGCACGGGGTAGGGAGGGGGGACGAATTGGGTATCCGCCCCCGCACCCAAGTACCCAGACGAGGTATCGGGTGGAGAAATCGCACCCCCATTCCATGCTGGGCAGGGGCGGGGAGGGGGTGCTCCCACTCCATATGGTGCGGGTAGCACCCCTAATGGGGGGCTCGGGGGGCCGTTGTACCTCCGATGCTTAAGTTAGTTGTTGGGAATGAGAGAAACAGAGAAACATTCAGTCAAGGAGAATGAAAGTTGAAGTATTAAAGAGTGTGAACCTCTTCCCTGGCTAAGGGTGGGGGTAATTATACCTGGTTGGGGCATGGCACATGGGCAGTGCACCTTGCACGTGTGTAGTGCATCTGTTTCTTGTGTTCTTCCTCCACATATAATATATATATATATATTTTATTCGCTGCAGTGTTAGTTTGTAAACAAAAAGAAAATTAACAAAGTTGAGAAGATCTTATCCGATTTTTTGAAGACATTCTCGTGAGTCGCAGAATTCCCCTACTCTCCTTTCCAGTATTAAGAAATTGTGGTTTGAGTGCGATTGCGTGGTGGTTAGTGTGTGAAAATCACTTTGAATCTATATAGATTCCACAAACGGCGCCACTGTTAAGAACGTGTTTCACACCACCAACCACACGGATGGCCTGCAACAAATAAAGGGGCGGCACTGGTTGCCCTGTGGAGTCTCCGATGCCAAAGTCAGTATAACAATATGAGAGCAAGTGTATAAAGTAGCAAATAAATCCAGTCTTTTAATTTGTTACCTCTTGTAGGCTATTTATAGAGGTTATTTCCTTAGAGTGATAGAGTCCAATTTGTCTTGTGAAGTTTTTTCCTTTTATGAGTCTGAGTTTATCTCTTATTGGGAGTCTGAGTCTATCTCTTCTTAGGAGGCTGAGTCCCTTCTTAACTTTATATCTTAGCTAAAATTGTGGGGGCTCAAATATCCTTTCAAGTTACCCCGCTAATTTTCTTTGTGTTGGCACATGAGAAATTAAATACTTTGCATTCTCTGTACCTACCTTTTACCCCGTCAGCTCGTGGGCTCCTGCTCGCTTTTGTTTTCCCCTACCCCACCGAAGATCCATACTAGTTAGTGTATGGGTGTCTCCACGCCCTTGTGAAGCCTTAGAAGGCCTTGAGAATCTTCAAGTCAATAATTTACAAAATAAATTTAGAAAATCGGTCACTGGTTTCCCGTTCGGTCCCTAGTTTGTTGTCTGGTCCCTGGTTTGTTATTCGGTGCTTGGTTTTCTGTTTGTTTCGTGCTAAGCGGTGAGGGGCTCAGCTTGGAGGGATAGGCGAAAGATGTACTCAACCACATTAGTGGTGAGCGCGTAGCTCGATTTTGACTTTGTTTGTTTGTGTGAATGTTTGCATGAGAGATTGTTTATTGTCAGCGAAGAGTGACTGTTTTTGTCTATTGGTTTTGTCTATGTATTTCTGTGATCACTTTTGCTTTTGTTGGGAGTAGTCGATTTCTTGCCCCATGGTATAAATTGTTGTTGTGTTCTTGTTTTGCTGTTGGTGTTCGCTAGTAGTAACCAGTGCTTAAGTGATCAAGGAGCCCGTCGACTCCCTAAATCCACGCTAGGAAGTTGTTGTGCCCGTTGACTCGTTCCCGAAGGAAACCCATGCGAGGTGGTTGTGGAGCTCGGTGGCTCATTCCAGAAGGTAACTTTGGAGAGGGTCGTGTGGTCTTCTGACCTGCATGCCCATTCGATTGCGATCTCTGGAGAGGCTCGTGTGGTCTTCTGACTTGCACGCCTGTTCTATGGTGATCTCTGGAGAGGGTCGTGTGGTCTTCTGACCTCCATGCCCATTCAATGGCGATCTCTGAAGAGGGTGGTGTGGTCTTTGCGACCTCCACGCTAGTTCGTTTGGAGAGGGCAGTGTGGTCTTTGAGACCTCCACGCCAATTCGTTTAGAAAGGGTCGTATGGTCTTTGCGACCTCCAAGCCAGTTCGTTTGGAGAGAGTTGTGTGGTCTTCTCACCTCCCGCCCATTCAATGGCGATCTCTGGAGAGGGACATGTGGTCTTCTAACATCCACGCCCGTTCGATGGGGAACTCTGGAGAGGGTGGTGTGGTCTTCTAACCTCTACGCCCATTCGATGGCGATCTTTGGAGTGGGTCCTGTGGTCTTCTGACCTCCACGCCCGTTCATTTGATTGCACCATGTCCTAAGAAGTTCTCACAAAAAATAAAATAGGTAAGTGTATTACAAATTACAAGTTTGAGATTTGTGAACCTGAGCTATCTTGCTAATGTGTGCTGAAGGCTGGTGATACATGGGCTATGCCCGTGGTTAGCCATGCCTTGGCATGAGCAGTGACAGAACCACATATACTTTCCATGAAGACCTTGGTTTGGTTGCATGGTGGCAATGTCAATTTTACTGCTCGCTGAGAGGCATTGGTCTGGTTACTCGCCCAAAGCATTGGTCTTGTTTGCCAGTCAAGAGGCATGAGTCTTGTTACCTACCGAGGGGCGGGGGTCTAGTTTCCCACAAAGTGGTACGAATCCCTTCTTGAGTTTATCTCTTAGCTAAAATTGTGGGAGCGTTGCCCGTCATGAACGCAGCTAGCAACCGGGAGATATTATCTGCACTTGTGTGACTCTGGTGAAATGTTGCTTGCCATGAGGGTGGCGAGATGCACTACAGTTGTGTTGGCCGTGGCGTTGCGGTGGAGTTATAATTTCAATCTGTTGGGTGCAACAGATCTTTAGAAAGTTCGTGGGTTCACGACTTCAATGTGCAACAGTTGCCAACATTCTGCGTCCCATGCACATTGCAAGTTTTACGTGGGACATGCATGTACATGTATTTTGGCCAATAGGGCATGCATGTACGCGTAGTATACATCATGTATTTGCTCTATTCCTCTCATGTTTTCCCATTATTTCACATATGTTAGTAAAAGAAATACAAAAGGGAAAAAAGTAGAAAAACTTATCTAAACTTTCATTGATGATCCAGTGAGTCAGAGACTATCTTTCTCCCCATTTCAGTTTATCGATCTATGGCATGGAGGTTTCCATGCAGATTTGTTGCGAGGAGCACTGACAAACTCCGTGGTAAATAAACTTAGTAGGCCACTACGTTGTTCTGAGTAGTTGAGTGAGCTGCTCGTAGTGCACACGGGAGAGAATGGCGAGCTGCATCGAGAGGAGCAGTTGGCACTAAGTGGTTTCCTTTGGTGCGCATGGGCAAGAACTGTGAGGTTCATGGCGAGCAACAATTGGTGCCGAGTGGTCTCCTTTGGTGCGCAAGAGAGACAATGGCAAGGTGCATGGCGAGGAGCAATTGGAGCTGAGTGGTCTCCTTTGGTGCGCATGGGTAAGAACGACAAGGTGCATGCGGGGTATAGTTGGCACCAAGTGGTCTCCTTTGGTGCGCATGGGCGAGAATGGTGAGATGCATGGCCAGGAGCAATTGGTACCTAGAGATTTTGATGCGCACAGGCGAGAACGACGAGGTGCATGGCGAGGGACAATTGGCAATGACTGATCTCTTTTGGTGCGCGCGGGCGAGAACGATGAGGTGCATGGCGAGGAGCAGTTGGCGCCAAGTGGTCTCCATTGGTGCACACGGGCCTGAATGGCGAGGTGCATGGGGAGGAGCTCCAGGGGTCGAGAACCACTACGTCGATGGCAGACAACACTGTCGAGCAAGGTGGTGATCGGCAATGGGCTGGCCTGGTTTTGTGGTCCTTAAACAGCGTGCATCCTCAACCTGCCCTGTGCCAAACACAACTGGCTACCAGTGTTGTAGAACCACCCCACTGGCTACAGAAACTACCGACAGTGCGATTGGTGGGTGGTGGTCGCCCTGCATGCTCATGGATGCTGGTGTGTGGGCCTCTGGCAGCTTGTTGCTCTCTACCCACACTGTGCAAGGCGTGCACAACACTTCGATCGGATGAGTTTCAGGCGAAAGCCTCTACCGTCGTTGTATCACCCATGGGTCACTAGTGGCTGTTGTAACACCCCGTATTTTAGTGTATTTTTATTGAAGGATTATTTTAATAATTCATAAATTTATTCTCTTGATTTAAAATTATCGGATATTTTAAATGGTTTATTTTATGATCTTTAAATTGTGGAAATTAAATTTGATATGTTTTCTTAATATTATTTATTGTTATGCATTAAATTGTTCCTCTTTTTAAATTAATTGATTGTTGAATTTAATTATTTTATTTTCATTGTATCATTACGTTTAAATTATTTTATTTAACTTGCTGTTTTGAAATCATTTTCGTTGGATCCTTTTTGTGACCCAAGAGGTGAGGATTGGACCTCATTTCTTTTCCCCACTTTTCTTTTTTCTCATTTTCTTTCCTTTTTCTTTTCTTTTCCACTGCGTTCCCTTCCCCCCTGCGCGACACCACTCTCCCCATGCGTTTTCGTCCCTCTCCTAGCCCACCGCCGCCGTGGCCCTCACCGCCCAGCCCATTCGCTCCCCCACCGGCTAGCGACCACGACCTGTCAATCCCAGCCCCTATCGCACCGCCGTTAGCCTCCACGAACCGTCCAAAGCCGCGGCCTTCTCTTCGTTCCAGCGCCGCAGTCGCGCCACCTCCAGCCACCATTTCTTCACCACTTCATCCTCGACCTCTCAGCAACCTAAAGCACCCATCCTTAGCTCCGATCCGTCACCGGTAAAGCCTATCTATCTCCATTTCTGATTTGGACATCTTTAGCCTAAAACCACCATTTGCGCTGCCACCCACAGCAAACCACCACCACCATTGGCTTCATCGACCTCTCTAAGCCCTACCCTATCAATTTCGGGTCTTGGATTGTCTCCGTTGAAAAGTGGGTTTTTGAGACCCACGGCCACAGTGCATTTGGCACTATTCTGTTGCTGTGTTGTTGTCTCTTGCACCTCCATGATCCTTCGAAAATTATAATATAGCACTATAAGTATTTTTTCAAAGAACTATCGTGATTTAAATATATTTTTGCACTAACACATATTATTGTGATCTGGTTGGACATGCCGAACTAAGTTCGAGGAGTTCGGGGGTCGGATGGATTGTGGACGGAGTTGTGTGTTTGGTTGGTATTGTGAATTGTTGGTTGTTGGTTTTGGTGTTGTTCATGTACATGGCATATTGCGCACATGATTATGTTTATAAAGGAAACTGGATTTTCGTGTACATGCATTCATGTTCATGTGTTTTATGAAAACTGGGTTTTCATGTGTTAAAGGATTTTGGGTGCGTGTGTATCACAACCCCAAGCCGAGATGGGGTATTATCTCGGTGGAGCTCCTCTGGTCACTCGGGAGCGGAATATACTGAGTGACGTCCCCTGGGTTGTCGCTGGGCGACAACGGGATCGGACGAGATGGTCTCGTGCCGACTTCGTGGCCCCTCTGATGGCGGGGGCTAGAGGATGCTTGGCCACGTACGCGCTGGGCGCGGAACTGGGCATCGCTCGTTGCATAGTGGGTGCTTGGCCACAAACGCGCTGGGCGCGTAACTGAGCATCGCTACGAAACCAAGACGTGCTAATGATCCCTAGGGGAGATCATGGTGCATTGGTTAATGGAATAATGGGTTGTTTTATGGGAAAATAGCGTGTGTGGGATAAAAAGTATTTTATGTGATTCATTTTCTGGGAAAATGGGGTGTTATTGATTTGGGTCATTTTCTGGAAAAATGACGTAGCATTATTTTTGGGCCAAAATGGGATTTTGGCGTGTTGAAAAATATCTATTTTCGGAAAAAATGGTATTTTTGGATCTAATGCATATTTCATCATATGCATGCATGTTAGTTGCACTAATATGTTTTTATCTAGTGGTTGTTTGGGTTATACTTACCTGCAGTACCGTTCCATGGTAACGCAGATTTTGATGCAGAGGAGGATGAGAGTGAGCCTGAGGAGTTGGCTCCGCCCGAGTAGTGATTGGGATTACTCATATTCTGGTTTGAGACTTGTGTATATTTTTATTATGGATGACTGTATAACTTTTT
Organism: Juglans microcarpa x Juglans regia; assembly: GCF_004785595.1. NCBI lineage: Eukaryota > Viridiplantae > Streptophyta > Magnoliopsida > Fagales > Juglandaceae > Juglans > Juglans microcarpa x Juglans regia. The sequence continues at coordinate 6,574,017 of NC_054605.1, forward strand.
AAAGATGATTTGTTTTGAATATTTGTATTTGAAATTTTGGTACTTAGTAGACTTATGTATATTATCCGCTGCGTTGTTTATTGTACACTGTTGCATATGCACATACTTGACACTATCGTTGGAATGTGTGACCGTGTTGTCACCATCCTGGCGTCTCGATTCTCGTATCTCCTTACATGGGGGTCGGGGGCGCCACAGGTGGTATCAGAGCAGTTCGGCTCTGGGTAAACCCATATGTCCCTTAGGTGGAGTACCAGAAATATTATTATTTTTTTTTTAAAAAGTTATAAGTTAAATTATTTGTTTTAGAGTATGATTTAATATGGTTTTATTATTTATTTTATTTCATGTTATATTATTTTATTTTACTTTATTTTAGTTATTTCTGGTGTTTCTTTTGCTGTGTTTGATTTTGTCTGGGTTTAAGCGGGGTTAAAGATTGCTATGACAAGAAGATGGTGAGACCAAGAAGACAAGCTAATGAGCTCGAAGATGAATTACCAAGAGGTGATGGAAACTATGCCATGGCGAGGGCGTTGAATAGGATGACAGAGTTCCTCCAACAGAATTTCAGACCGCCGCAAGGAGATTTAAATAGAGCGGTCCAAGTTGGGTGCACCTATGAGCGCTTCCTAGCACCTAGGACTCCTGCCTTTACTGGGGAGGAGGATCCACTTCGAGCTAGGAGGTAGATTGAAGATCTGGAGAGAACATTTGAAGTTTGTGGGTGCACGGAGGCCCAAATGGTATTGTATGGAAGCTATGTGCTGCAGGGTGAAGTGGCAAACTGGTGGCAGACCAAGCGGCAACTCCTATAAATGGAGTTGGGATCTTTTGCTGCTGTGTCTTGGCAGCGATTCAAGAAGGCGTTCGACGACCGTTTCTTTCCTGTTTCGGTGAGACGGCAAAAGGCTCGAGAATTCAATAATTTGGTACAAGGAGACATGACTGTCGAGCAATATGCTAGGAAATTCACGGAGCTTGGGCGATTCACTACTCACCTCATTACCACTGAGGAGTTGCGAGTTGAGCGTTTCCAGGAGGGTCTGTGCCATGATATATGCAGACAAGTAGCCTGTCTTCAGATAGTGGATTTTTAGAAGTTAGTAGATTTGGCCACTATTGCAGAGTGGGAAAATAGTTTTGTGGTAGGCTCCCCTCCAGGCCAAAAGAGGCGGAGTTTTGTTGGTGAGGGTTGTAGTTCTGGGTCATCGCATAAGTTTGTACAGAGGACTGGGGCCCGTTCATAGGCAGCCTCTGGAGTTCGTGCAGGAGGTCGAGCTCCAGTTTGTAGCAAGTGTAATAGAGCCCATGAGGGTGACTGTGGCCAGAGAGGGATCCAGTGCTTTAGATGTGGCCAGTCGGGTCACTTTGCTCGTGAGTGTCCCAATCAAGTCCAAGGAAGTCAAGGAGGACGAGGAGGTCGACGAGGCAGGAGGAGCAGCTAGAGACAGTTAGTACAAGCCCGAGTATATGCTGTGACTCCTGGTGATGTGGATTATGGGGCTCCAGAGACCTATGATGTTGGGGTGATTACTAGTATGCTTTTAATTTAATTGTTGGATTTGATGTTTGGTGTGAGTTGGTTTTTGGATTTATCTGGTGTATGTATTTGCTTCAGGTAAAGTTCGTCTATATGATTTTTATGCATGTACCTTGTTTGATTCTAGGGCATCTCAATCTTTTGTGTCCGCTACTTTTGCACGGATGTGCAATTTAGTCACAGAGCCGTTACCACAATCCTTAGTAGTGACTATTCCAAATGGTGAGCTGGTGTGGTGCTCCAAAGTTGCTTTTGGCTGTCCTTTAGATTTTGGTGGAAGGACATTGGATGCAGATTTGTTTGTATTCAAGTTGCTTGGATTTGACATAATTTTGGGTATGGATTGGTTGCATCGATTTTCTGTAAATATTAATTGTGGAAGTCGGACAATTGGCATACAACTTTCGGATGGAGAGTATTTGGAATTCGTGGGAAGCAAGTTGAAAGCAAGACCTGCAGTTATATCTGCAATTCAAGCTAAGAGAGATATAGCATGTGGAGCAGATGCTTTTTTGGTCCAATTGGTGTCTACGCCATCCGAGAAGAAGTCTTTAGTGGATATTCTGGTTGTGGAAGAATTCCCTGATGTGTTCATGGACGAGTTGCCCGGATTGCCTCCTGTTCGTAATATGGAATTTGTTATTGATTTAGAACCTAGAGCGGCTCCTGTGCATAAGGCTCCTTACCGTATGGCACCGGCTGAGTTAAAAGAGCTGAAAACTCAATTGCAGGAACTTGTTGATAAAGGATTTATTCAGCCTAGTACTTCGCCGTGGGGAGCGCCTGTTTTGTTTGTCAAGAAGAAGGACGATACACTCAGAATGTGCATTGACTATCGGGAACTTAACAAGGTGACTATTAAGAATAAGTATCCTCTTCCTAGAATTGATGATTTGTTTGACCAGCTTCAGGGAGCAGCTGTCTTTTTGAAGATTGATTTGAGATCAGGGTACTATCAGTTGAGAATAAGAGATAAGGACGTACCCAAGACTGCTTTCAGGACGAGGTATGGGCATTATGAATTTAAGGTGATGTCTTTTGGGTTAGCTAATGCACCTGCCGCTTTTATGGATTTGATGAATAGGGTGTTTCGGCCTTTTTTGGATTCTTTTGTAGTGGTGTTTCTTGACGACATTCTGATTTATTCGCGAGATGTGGAAGAGCATGCTTGTCACCTTCGTTTGGCACTTGGAAAGCTAAGGGAGCATCAGTTGTATGCTAAGCTAAGTAAATGTGAGTTCTGGTTGGAAGAAGTTAAATTTCTTGGACATGTGATTTCCCTGGAGGGAGTGGCCATAGATCCTAGTAAAGTGGAAGCTGTTTTGTCATGGCCTCGCCCTTCAACAGTTCGTGAGATATAGCGTTTCTTGGGACTTGCTGGTTATTATCGAAGATTTGTGGAGGGGTTTTCTCAACTATCCGGACCTCTCACTGCTTTGACTAGGAAGAATGTTGAGTTTGTATGGTCTGATAGATGTGAGAGAAGTTTCCTAGAATTGAAGAGAAGATTAACAACGGCACCTGTTTTGGCACTCCCGGAGCCACACAAGCCATTTGTGATTTTTAGTGATGCATCTAAATTCGGGTTGGGATGTGTTCTTATGCAAGAGGGACGAGTTGTTGCTTATGCATCTCGTCAGTTGAAAATTCATGAGAGAAATTATCCCACCCATGATTTGGAATTGGCGGCTATAGTTTTTGCTCTTAAGATTTGGCAGCATTATCTGTATGGCGAAGTCTGTGAAGTCTATACCGACCACAAGAGTTTGAAACATCTGTTTACTCAGAAGAATCTCAATATGAGGCAGAGATGGTGGTTAGAGCTGATTAGCGACTACCAATGTGAGATCAAGTATCATCCTGGGAAAGCGAATCTAGTCGCAAACGCTTTAAGTAGGAAGTCTCAACAGGTAGATGAAGTAGAGTCATCAGATTTGGATTCTCTCCTTTGTGGGATGAGGAGACTTCTTATCGAAAGTTCACAGCAGGAAGAGTTATTATCTTCGATTTTCGATGTTCGAGTTGTTGATTTTGAAGAATTGAAAACTCTTCAAACAAGGGATCCAAAGTTGTTGGCCATCAGAAAGAGAGTTAGAAAGTCTAAAGGACCCTTGCACTATAGTCTGGATAAGGATGGTATTCTCCGTTTTCGAGATCGTAGGATTCCCTGAGATTTAGAATTTAAGGAGCGAATTTTGGCAGAAGCTCATGCGGCTCCTTATTCAGTTCACCCAGGAAGCACGAAAATGTATCGAGACTTGAAGAGAAATTACTGGTGGGAAGGAATGAAGGTGGATATTGCCATGTTTATCGAGAAATGCGACACGTGCCGTCAAGTTAAAGCTGAACATCAAAGACCTGCTGGTAGGCTTCAATCTCTCCCTATCTCGGAGTGGAAGTGGGATGATATTTCTATGGATTTTGTTGTGGATTTGCCGAGGACTCCTAGTGGAAAGAACTCAGTTTGGGTGATTGTTGATCAGTTGACCAAAAGTGCCCATTTCTTGCCTATTAATAATACCAACTCTTTGGGTAAGTTGACTCGGTTGTATGTTAAGGAGATAGTGCGTTTGCACGGAGTACCCAAGAGTATCGTGTCAGATCGGGACTTGCGGTTCACATCCCATTTTTGGAAGAGTTTGCAGGCAGCTTTAGGCACTAAGTTGAAGTTTAGTACTGCATATCACCCTCAGACAGACGGCCAATCAGAGCGTACTATCCAGACTCTTGAGGATATGTTGCGAGCTTGTGTCATGGAATTTCAGGGGAGTTGGGAGAATCACCTACCGCTAATTGAGTTTGCTTACAATAACAGTTTTCATTCCTCCATTCAGATGGCCCCATATGAAGTTTTGTATGGGAGGAAGTTTAGATCACCATTATGCTGGGATGAAGTTGGCGAGAGTAAGTTGATTGGGCATGAGATAATTCAAGAAATGAAGGACCAAGTTCAGTTTATAAGGACTAAAATGGCGGAAGCCCAAAGTCGCCTAAAGAGTTATGCATATACAAGGAGAAGAGACTTATCTTTTGAGGTAGGTGATTGGGTTTACCTTAAGGTCTCTCCGATGAAAGGGGTTAAGCGCTTTGGCAAGAAGGGAAAGCTTAGTCCAAGGTATGTTGGCCCTTTCCAGATTATAGAGAAAGTTGGGCTAGTTGCTTATAGAGTTGCCTTGCCGGATTATTTTGGGGATGTCCATGATGTGTTCCATGTGTTGTCATTGAAGAAGAGTTTTGGACAGCTAGAGCTACATTTTGTCGACCCTGAATGCATTGAACTTCAACTTAATCTTACTTATGAAGTTGCCCTGACTCAGATTGTGGATTGGAAAGAGCAAAGATTAAGGTCCAAGACAATACCTTTGGTGAAGGTGTCATGGGGCGATCCATTGGTTCAAGATTTCTCTTGGGAAAGAGAAGCTGACATGAAAGAGCAGTATCCGTGTTTATTTGATTGACTGGAGGTATGTTTCTTAAGCCTGCTCTTAGTCCAATCTTATTCCTGTTTTAGCGTTAATGTTTGACCTTGCTAATTTCGAGGACGAAATTTTTTTTAAGGGGGGAAGGATGTAACACCTGTATTTTAGTGTATTTTTACTGAAGGATTATTTTAATAATTCATAAATTTATTCTCTTGTTTTAAAACTATCGGATATTTTAAATGGTTTATTTTATGATCTTTAAATTGTGGAAATTAAATTTGATATGTTTTCTTAATATTATTTATTGTTATGCATTAAATTGTTCTTCTTTTTAAATTAATTGATTGTTGAATTTAATTATTTTATTTTCATTGTATCATTACGTTTAAATTATTTTATTTAACTTGCTGTTTTGAAATCATTTTCGTTGGATCATTTTTGTGACCCAAGAGGTGAGGATTGGACCTCATTTCTTTTCCCTACTTTTCTTTTTTCTCTTTTTCTTTCCTTTTTCATTTCTTTTCCGCTGCGTTCCCTCCCCCCCCCCCCCGCACGACACCACTCTCCCTCTCTCTCCCTGTGCTTTTTCGTCCCTCTCCTAGCCCACTGCCGCCGCGCCGCCGTGGCCCTCACCGCCCAGCCCATTCGCTCCCCCACCGGCTAGCGACCACTCCCTGTCAATCCCAGCCCCAATCGCACCGCCGTTAGCCTCCACGAACCGTCCAAAGCTGCGACCTTCTCTTCGTTCCAGCGCCGCCGTCGCGCCACCTCCGGCCACCATTTCTTCACCACTTCATCCTCGACCTCTCAGCAACTTAAAGCACCCATCCTTAGCTCCGATCCGTCACCGGTGAAGCCTATCTATCTCCATTTCTGATTTGGACATCTTTAGCCTAAAACCACCATTTGCGCCGCCACCCACGGCAAACCACTACCACCATTGGCTTCATCGACCTCTCTAAGCCCTACCCTATCAATTTCGGGTCTTGGATTGTCTCCATTGAAAAGTGGATTTTTGAGACCCACGGCCACAGTGCATTTGGCACTGTTCTGTTGCTGTGTTGTTGTCTCTTGCACCTCCGTGATCCTTCGAAAATTATAATATAGCACTGTAAGTATTTTTTCAAAGAACTATCGTGATTTAAATATATTTTTGCACTAACTCATATTATTGTGATCTGGTTGAACATGCCAGACTGAGTCCGAGGAGTTCGGGGGTCGGATGGATTGTGGACGGAGTTGTGTGTTTGGTTGGTATTGTGAATTGTTGGTTGCTGGTTTTGGTGTTGTTCATGTACATGGCATATTGCACGCATGATCATGTTTGTAAAGGAAACTGAGTTTTCGTGTACATGCATTCATGTTCATGTGTTTTATGAAAACTGAGTTTTCATGTGTTAAAGGATTTTGGGTGCTTGTGTATCACGACGCCAAGCCGAGATGGGGTATTATCTCGGTGGAGCTCCTCTGGTCACTCGGGAGCGGTATATACTGAGTGACATCCCCTGGGTTGTCACTGGGCGACAACAGGATCGGACAAGATGGTCTCGTGCCGACTCTGTGGCCCCTCTGCTGGTGGGGGCTAGAGGATGCTTGGCCACCTACGCGCTGGGCATGAAACTGGGCATCGCTCATTGCGTAGTGGGTGCTTGGCCACGAACGTGCTGGGCGCTGAACTGAGCATCGATACGAAGCCAGCACGTGCGGATGATCCCTAGGGGAGATCATGGTGCATTGGTTAATGGAATAATGGGTTGTTTTCTGGGAAAATTGCGTGTGTGGAATAAAAAGGATTTTATGTGATTCATTTTCTAGGAAAATGAGGTGTTATTGATTTGGGTCATTTTCTGGGAAAATGACGGAGCATTATTTTTGGGCCAAAATGGGATTTTGGCGTGTGTTGAAAAATATCTATTTTTGAAAAAAATGGTATTTTTTGATCTAATGCATATTTCATCATATGCATGCATGTTAGTTGCACTAATATGTTTTTATCTCATGGTTGTTTGGGTTATACTTACCTGCGGTACCGTTCTATGGTAATGCAGATTTTGATGCAAAGGAGGATGAGGGTGAGCCTGAGGAGTTGGCTCCGCCTGAGGAGTGATTGGGATAACTCGTATTCTGGTTTGAGACTTGTATATATTTTTATTATGGATGACTGTATAACTTTTTAAAGATGATTTGTTTTGAATATTTATATTTAAAATTCTGGTACTTAGTAGACTTATGTATATTATCTGCTGCGTTGTTTATTGTACACTGTTACATATGCACATACTTGACACTATCGTTGGGATGTGTGACCGTGTTGTCACCATCCTGGCATTTCGATTCCCGTGTCTCCTTACATGGGGGTCAGGAGCACCACAGCTATGGCTTCCGCATGGTGGAGGAAGTGGGTGCACACTGCGTACCCCTTCCTACGTACGCAGTGCATGGTGCACGTGTGTAGTGCTTCGGTTTCTTGTGCTCTTCCTCCACGTATAATATATATATATATATATTTTTTTTATTCGTTGCAGTGTTAGTTTGTAAACAAAAAGAAAAATAACAAAATTGAGGAGATCTAATCTGATTTTTTGAAGACATTCTCGTGAGTCGCGGAATTCCCCTACTCTCCTTTCCGGTATTAAGAAATTGCGGTTTGCGTGCGATTGCATGGTGGTTGGTGTGTGAAAATCATGTTGAAGTCTGTATAGATCCCACAGACAGTGCCACAATTAAGGACGTGTTTCACATCACCAACCACATGGATGACCCGCAACGAATAAAGGGGCGGCACTAGTTGCCCTATGGAGTCTTCGATGCCAAAGTTAGTATAGCAATATGAGAGTAAGTGTATAAAGTAGCAAATAAATCCAGTCTTTTATAGAGGTTATTTCCTTGGAGTGATAGAGGTCAATTTGTCTTGTGAAATATTTTCCTTTTAGAAGTCCGAGTCTATCTTTTATTTGGAGTCTAAGTCTATCTCTTATTAGGAGTTTAAGTCCCTTCTTGACTTTATCTCTTAGCTAAAATTGTGGGGGCTCAAATATCCCATCCAATTTTGATCATGTAATTGGTCACAAAACCTATTTTAATCTATGCATGGCTAAACATAAATAGCATTAAAATAGATGAGGCACAAAAGACTGGCAAAGAATGTAATATTGCCATCAAAACTACTACACTAGGTTGGCTAGTTAATCCAATCATGATCCTTCCACCGTTTATTTGGATCACAGAAACAACAATTATACAAATGTTCAAAGGTCATTAACTACAAAAAGAACCCGAGTTCTATAAGCTTTAGTTTAGGGATTTGGGTCAATATCTGTTCATCTAGAAAATGGATGAAATGCTAGAAAAATGTGTAATAATTTCCCGTGGACTTCATGGTTAATTCACACTCGTACGCGCACTTTCGGATTATCCAATCGTTCAAGAGGAAAAGAACAAAAGAAAACAGTAGACAAAGAAGATTGTGACTGTTTTGGTTCTTGTTTAGAAGAAAAATATAATTTTTTTTCATTGACAAAAAGTAAAAAGATATTCCAAAAACTAAGACATTTATCGAAAACCCATTTTTCAATGATATAGAAAATTAATTAATTGCTTTCAGAGTACACAATATCGTTACCATCTCGTATAGATATAAAGATATATTGTAGTGTCCATACTCAATTTATAAAACTGAGACCCGCTTGTTAGATGATTGAAGAAAAAGCTCCACAATTGAGAGGACCTCCACCAGTAATGTGGATTGAGATTATCGATCTAATCTAAAATGAAAGAAAAGTCATGACGTATGTTGATGCTCAAGTCATTAAAATTGAAAGGTCGTGCACTATTAATTAAGTAGGCAGTGGACATGAAGAAGATGTCCATTGACTTGTAAAATAGCACCAGTAGTACCGAAGCATGTTTTCTATGACCCTTTGATATCTAAGAAATCCTATGGAAATTATTGGGATTTATAAGGGTGTGTAAAAAAATTGAATTCATACGTACGTGGTAGGGCTGCAACTAGACTCGACCCGGCCTGACCCGACCCGAACGGGCAAGAAGTTGAATCAAACCGTCCTGACCCGACCCGACCCGACCCGGCCCAAGTTTGATGAGTGAAAGAAATAACAGCTTTTATTCTCAAGAAAGCGAGATTGAGATGGCGTCGATTTCATCGTGGAGAAAGAGAATGCTGAACTGCAGCACTTGACGTCGGATCGTTTTGGCACGAGCAATGGGCTTTCATCATTGATTACTCATTTAGAGAAGCTGGCCTTTGTCCAGTGTATCGTGGAGGCCGAGAACTCTCTCTCTCTCTCTCTCTCTCTCTCTCAAACCTAGAGAAAATTAGAAATGGATACCGAGTATCGTGGCCTACTTGATTTCTAGTATTTCATGGCCGGAAGAACTCGTTTTCTCGCTGTTACACAACCAACCGACGAGCCATTCCTTCTCCAGAAGAATGTGGCGCTGACACAACTCCAGTACAAGGCCATTGGTACTAAGGGTTTCCCTTGTGGGTTGGTTGGGTTTAGTTCAAATGGAGAGTTCTGGATGGATGGGCTCTTATGATGGTGGAAATAGTACTGGATGGCCAAGGCAATGGGGTTTTCGTCGTCATCGATTGATTACTCATTCAGAGCTCCTCACGGTTGATGCATGCTCTGCTTTTCTTCTTCAATCTACTGCAAGTGGTTTTGACGACAGAGAGAAATGGGGAGGGATGGCAGCTAGGATTTGAGAGTAGTCGGTTTTAGTAGGTTCAACCCGCAAGTTAATTCGAACTGCTTTTATGGTTCGGGTCGGGTCGGATCTCACGGACGGATCGGATCACATAGTTTTCTGCACAGGCCTAGTACGTGGTTAGACTTTAGGAGCGGAGTATGATATATCTTTATTCAAACACGACTTGAGTTTACTAGTTCTACATCATTCATAACCTTATAAAAACATCACTCAAAAGTTTGAAATAAAAAAAAAAAAAAAGGAAAAAAAGAGCTTTTACTTTATACAATCTCCTCTGCATAATAAGCTATTATTGTGAAGGCTACATGTTCTATCAATTGTCGAAATCCTTCTCGGCCACTACTGCGGATGAAAGATGTTTTTTATGATACTCATATAATTTCATTCTACTATGTTAATTGTATTTTGTTTTCGAATTTTGTATCGGCTTACACATCAACATTATTACCAAGCATGCCTCTAGTATTTTATGTAAGTACATAATTAATATATATATATATATAATGTAATGCGTGGATGATTATCAATTATGACATAATATAAAAAATATATAAAAATTATTTTATACAATATAAAGAATTAAAATATATATAAACCAATCTGGTCAGGTGTTAGAAAAAAGAAAACCGGAACCGAACTGATTTTGACTAGTTTTGATAAAAATGAAATACGTACCGAACCGAGCCGAACTCGATACAGGACCCAACCAATCGGTTCGGTCCAGTTTACCAGCTCACCTGTTTTTTTTTTTCACCCCTAAACTCCATGTTGTTGAGCTCAGGACTTAATTCTTGTTGACACAAAGAATGGGGGATAGGGCTGGGCAACAGGGTCCCTCACCCCACTGCCCCGCCCCCGCATGGGCGGGGCGGGCCTCGGTGGTGCAGATGCAAAGGGCGGGTGGCCTCGCCTGCATCTAAGGCCTCTAGTGAAGGTGAGGGTCGGAGGGGGCCCAACCTTGCTTATATATATAATATATATATATATATATTAAAAAAAAACCTCCCATAGACAAAACCTTGTCGTTTTGGTTTTGTTTATGGGGTTTTTTTTTTTAAAACACCCCAGACGAAACGACGTCGTTCTATTATTATATGCAAAAAGGCGTCGTTTCATCTTGGTTAATTAAACCCCACCCCCACCCCCATCCCACGACTCCCCTTCCCCTAGCGCGCCTCCCCCTCTATGCCTCTCTCACGTCGCAATTCTCTCTCAGTCTCTCTCCATTCATCTCCATCACTCTCTGTGGCAGTCGTCGTTGCCGTCGACGTCACTCTCTGTGGTTATCGCATCATCTTCACCATAGGTAAGCCCATAATCAGAACCTCTTAGTTTTAGTATTATAATTTTTTTTTTTTTTTGAGTTATGGAGATTGGAGGAAGGTTAGGATTAAATGGAGATGGAGGACGGGATTTGTGAACTGTGTGCTGTGGAGAATCCTGATTTTGCATGTGATTTTTTAATGTGAACTGTGAATATGATTTGTGAATGTGCATGGGTTTCGGATTGGAATCCTAAATTAGTTTAAGATTTCAAAATTTTGATTTTTCAAAAATTGGAACCCTAATGAAACTAATTTCTCAATCTTGGTTTTCTTTCATTTTAAATAGTAAATCACATAAAATGTCAGTGCATCATGCACAAGTTTCTGCACATATGCATGTGCTTGTGCATTTACATGTGCGTGTACATTCGTTTTCATTAATTGAAAGTGGATGCATGTCAGTGTATGCCAAATTGTCCCAATTAGAAATTAATCTCTGAAGCCCATACGACTATCTCTACCATGAATGTAATTTTAAAGTGAACATGTGATTCTGAATGCAAATTGTGGTGTTCTGTATGTGCAAATGATATAAAAATAGCATTTATACTATATTGTGATGCATATAGAAATAAGGAAAACAAATTATAAAAATTCAGAGTTGATTGTGTAATTTGTGCATGCTTATTATATAATGTCTATTTTGATTTTGCATGCGTATTTTATAAAACAAATTATGATAATGAAAATGTTAGTGACATGTTGAAATTTGATTGTGCATGCTTATTTTATAAAATAATTTAACAAATTAAATAATGAAAAGGTTAGTGGCATGTTTTGATTGTTGATGTTAATGACATGTTTTTGTTTTAATTTCATATTTGTTGATTATTTTGGAGAATGTCTTCCTCTACTCCCTTAGATTTTAGTGCCAGTTGTCCTATCCCTGCCGAGCCTACACCAACACCTAACCCTACACCCAGCACTAACCCTAGTGACAATTGTCATGCCCCCAAGCCCACATAAAGCAAGAAACTCGTTTCCATAGTTTGGTCTCATTTTACCAAACTAGAGGGTGGTGACCCCAATAACCCCAAAGCAAAGTGTAACCACGATGGTAAACTCTATGGATGTCACTGTAGGAAACATGGTCATTGTTAAAGGTGCACATAGAAGAACAACGCAAGAACAGTCAAATATTGAGATCCTTACAAGAGAAGAGTCAATCTAGACTAAAGATTGGACTTAAAAATATGGCAGATGGGAGTAGTGGGAGTTCTATGTTGAACGGGTACGCTAAGTATGACCCCGATGATTGTAGAAGAATGGTAACTTGTATGGTTATCATGGATGAGCTATATTTTCAATTTCTGGAGGGGAGAGGGTTCCAAGAATATTCCAGTTGCTTGGAACCTACGTTTAATATTCATTCTCGCCAAACTGTGGCAAAGGATATTAAGAAACATTACCAAAAAGAGAAGGATCTGTTGAGGGGACAATTAGCGAGTCAAGTTATAAGCCTCACTACTGATTCTTAGACATCCGTCCAAAATTATAATTACATGTCTTTGACTGTGCATTTCATTGATTGTGATTGGACACTACCTAAGTAAATTGTGAAGTTTTATCTAATTTCATATCACAAGGGTGAGATGATTGGAAAGGCTTTGGAGGCAGCAATAAAGGAATGGGGGTTGGCATGGATTTCGACGGTTATAGTTGATAATGCCTCATCTAATGATGTCGCATTGGGATATCTTAAAACTTATCTTAGAGAGGTAAATAACACAATCTTGGGTGGTGATTGTTTGCATGTTTGATGTGCTGCACATATTTTGAATTTAATTGTGTCTGATGGCTTAAGAGATGTTGATGACTTGGTTGCATGAGTCAAAATGGCTATGAGATTTGTGAAATCTTCTCCGGCTAGATTGGAGAAATTAAAAACTACTACAAAGAATGCGGGCATAACATCCCTGAAGGGCCTTTGTACTGATGTTCCTACAAGACTAAACCTTCTTGATGTTAGAGTAGAGGCAGCCCAAGAATATAATGCAACTTTTGAATTATTAGGTGATGAAGACATTCAATATATCAGATATTTTGATGAGCACAGGGAATTAGGAAAGTCTATTGATGATGATTGGGAGGAGGTTGCTATCTTTGTAGATTTTCTAAGGCTTTTCTACGATGTGACATTGAAAATATCTAGTTCTTTATACCCTAAATCCAATGAGTTCACTCAACAAATACGTAGGGTGAAAGAAGAATTGGATGAGCTGTGTATGAGTGACCATACAAGAATGCGGGAGATGGCATTGATGATGAGGGTCAAATATAACAAGTATTGAGGGCATTTGGGTAGGACCAATATTTTGTTATATTTGGTTATTTTCTTGACCCCTAGCTCAAGATTGATGGTATGGTATATGGTTTGGGACTTGTGCACAGGGCCGAATGGGCTGAGCTTATTGAGGGTATGGTTAGAGACACCCTCGGTAGATTGTTAGATGAGTTTACCGTGATTAAGGATGGTAACGCACCTACACCTACACCTACACCTACCCAGCACCTCCTCTAGAAGTTGGGGCGGGGAAAAAGCATAGGATGGCATGGGCCCAAAGCATCTCACAAAACCCCAACTAGTCCGTCAATCTACAGAGGTGAAGTCAGAGGTAGACCGATATTGGATAGTGGATCTTTTTCCATATACAGAAGGGTTTGATATATTAGCTTGGTGGAAGATCAATGTTGTGAAGTATCCCGTTCTTGGACAAATGGCCCGCAATATTTTGGTCATCCCTAGTAGCATCGTAGCCTCAAAGTCGGCCTTTAGTACCGGAGGGCACATATTGGATCCATTCTGGAGTTCTTTGTCCCCTACCACTGTGGAGGCATTGATTTGCATGCAGAATGGGACCAAAGGGACTCAAATTCATGTTCCGGATGCTCTTGACTTTAGTGAGGCTGACAAGGAAGAGGGTGGTGATCAACCTGGATCTAGTAATCATTGATTTCAATGTTTCATTTTGTTATTTTCATTGATTTTATTTATATTCATTTCATCATTATTAAATTTTTAATTTCAAATTTAATTGTTGTAGCCATGCATGATACGAAGTGTACCTCCGCTGCAGTATTACTTCACCATATTGGACCCCGACCCACTATTGCCATTTCCATAGGTTTGTACAATTTATATTGTCCCTTAATTTTTTTTCGTCCTTATTTCATTTTATTTTTTTGTATATAATTGTTTTTATAATCTTACTGTCATATGCGCACCTCAAGCCTCAATCCTAATTCCAAGCCAAAATTCAAATGATATATTTTCAATGTTGCATCTTGATCCCATCATCTCATCTTGGTTAGTCAGATTTTAATTTATAATTTTTTTCATTTGTTTCTTATTTATAATTCTAATTATCTTCCTATTCAATTGTTAATGTTTCAAATTTTATGATCTCACGACTCACAGCAGGCAACACTAAATTCTATTTCCACCCTTGGCCCAGGCCACCCGCCCCAAATGTCAAAGTCAAAGTTCAACTTCAAAGTTACTCATTGTCACTTTTTTCATTTATATTCAATTGACAATTGTATTTAAAAAAAAATATATATATATATATATATATATAAACCTGTCAGTCCGGTGTTAGAAAAAAAGAAAACTGGAATTGGACCAATTTTGACCATTTTTGAGAAAAATGAAACCGATACAAAACCAAACCAAACCCACTAGTTCGGTCTGGTTTACCGGTTCGCCTATTTCTTTTTTTTTCACGCCTAAACTCTACGTTGTTGAGCTTAGGACTTGATTCCTGTTGAGACAGAGAATTGGAGGTGTGGGTAGTGAGGTCCCGCACCTCACTCCCCTGCCCCCATCCATCCCCTACAAGGGCGGGGTGGGCCTCCGTTCCACAAATGCGTGGGGCGAGTGGCCCCGCCCACATCTAGGGCCTCCAGTGGAGGTGAGGGCCGGAGGGGGCCCAACCCTGCTTATATATATATATATAATATATATTAAAAAAAACAATAGACAAAACGACGTCGTTTGTTTATGGGTATTTTTTTTAAAACACCCCAGTCGAAACAATTTCGTTTTGACATTATAGGCAAAGTGGCATTGTTTCATCTAGGATAATTAAACCCCACCCCCTTCCCGCGACTCCCTTCCCCCAGCCCCTCCCCTTCTCTGTCTCTCTCACGTCACAGTTCTCTCTCAGTCTCTCTCTGCTTATCTCTGTCGCTCTCTGTGGCCATCATCATTTTCATTGTCGTCGCTATATGTGGCCGTCACATCATCTTAGCCGAATGTAAGCCCCAAATCCGAACCTCTTACTTTCAGTATTCAAAGTTTTTTTTTTTTTTTTTTGAGCTATGAAGATTGGAGGAAGGTTTGGATTAAATGGAGATGGAGAATGGGATTTGTGAACTGTGTGCTATGGAGAATCTTGATTTTGCATGTGATTTGTGAATGTGAACTGTGAATGTGATCTGTGAATGTGCATGGGTTTCGGATTGGAACCCTAAATTAGTTTAGGGTTCCATTCCAAAACCCTAAATTAATATAGTTTAGGGTTCCATTCCAAAACCCTAAATTAATATAGGGGTTTCAAAGATTGAAACCCCTAAATTAATTTAGGGTTCCAATCCTTTAGGGTTTCAGATTGGAACCCAATTTTGGGTTCCAATCTGAAACCCTAAATTAATTTAGAGTTCCAATTTTTACGGTTTCAAAATTCTGATTTTTCAAAGATTGGAACCTTAATGAAACTGATTTTTCAATCTTGGTTTTCTTTCATTTTAAGTAGTAAATCACAGAAAATGTCAATGCATCATGTGCAAGTTTTTGCACATATGCATGTGCTTGTGGATTTCTGTCTGCGTGTACATTCATTTTCATTAATTGAAAGTGGATGGACTTCAGTGTATGCCAAATTGCCCCAATAGGAAATTAGTCCCTGAAACCCATACTACTATCTCTATCATGAATGTAATTATAAAGTGAACATGTGATTCTAAATGCAAATTGTGGTGTGTTGTATGTGCAAATGATATAAAAATGACAATTAAATCATATTGTGATGGATGTAGAAATAAAATAAATAAATAAATTATAAAAATTCAGAGTTGACTGTGTTATTGGTGCATGCTTATTATATAATGTCTATTTTGATTTGCATGCTTATTTTATAAAACAAATTGTAATAATGAAAATATTAGTGACATGTTGAAATTTGATTGTGCATGCTTATTTTATAAAAAAATTTAACAAATTATAATAACGAAAAGGTTAGTGGCAGGTTTTGATTGTTCATCTCTATGTGTTGATTGTTGATATTAGTGGCATATTTTTGTTTTAATTCTAGATTTGTTGATTGTTTTGGAAAATGTCTTCCTCTATTATCTCAGATTTTAGTGCTAGTTTTCCTACCCTAGCAGGCCTACCCCAACACCTAACCTTACCCGGGTTACTCCAACACCTAACCCTAGTGAAAGTTGTCCTGCCCCTAAGCCCACACAAAGCAAGAAACTCATTTCCATAGTTTGGTCTCATCTTACCAAATTAGAGGATGGTGACCCCAATAACCCCCAACCAAAGTGTAACCATTGTGGTAAGCTCTATGGATGTAACTATAGAAAACATGGTACTTCAAATTTAAATGTGCACTTAGAAGAACAATGCAAGAAGAGTCCAATATTGAGATCCTTACAAAAGAAGAGTCAATCTAAACAAGAGATTGGACTTAACAAAATTGCGGATGGGAGTAGTGGGGGTTCTACGTTGAAAGGGTATACCAAGTATGACCCCAATGAGTGTAGAAGAAGGTTAGCTCGTATGGTTATCATGGACGAGCTACCTTTTCAGTTTTTGGAGGGAGAGGGTTCTAGGAATATTCCAGTTGCTTGGAATCTAGGTGTAATATTCCTTCTCGCCACTCTATGACAAAAGATATTAAAAAACATTACCAAAAGGAGAAGGACTTATGAGAGGCCAATTGGCGGGTCAAGTTGTAAGCCTCACTACCGGTACTTGGACATCTATCCAAAGATATAATTACATGTCTTTAACTATGCATTTCATTGATTGTGATTGGATACTACAAAAGAAAATTGTGATGTTTTGCCTAATGTCAGATCACAAGGCCAAGACAATTGGGAATGCCTTAGAGGCCGCAATAAAGGAGTGAGGTTTGGCATGGGTTTCGACGGTTACAATTGATAATGTCTCATCTAACGATGTCACAATGGTATATCTTAAGACCTATCTTAGGGAGGTAAATAAGACAATTTTGGGTGGTGATTGTTTACATGTTAAATGTGATGCACATATTTTAAATTTAACGTTGTCTGATCGCTTGAGAGATATTGATGACTCGATTGCACGAGTCAAAATGGCTGTGAGATTTGTGAGATCTTCTCCTGCTAGATTGGAGAAATTCAAAGCCACTGCAAAGAATGCGGGCATAACATCCAAGAATGGCCTTTGTACTGATGTTCCTACTTGATAGAACTGAACCTTCTTGATGTTGGAGGTGGCCCAAGAATATAAGACAGCTTTTGAATTATTGGGTGATGAAGGCATTCAATATGTCAGATATTTTGATGAGCACAGAGGATAAGGAAAGTCTATTGATGATGATTGGGAGGTAGTTGCTAACGATGTCGCATTGGGATATCTTAAGACCTATCTTAGAGAGGTAAATAAGACAATCTTGGGTGGTGATTGTTTGCATATTAGATGTGTTGTATATATTTTGAATTTAATTGCATCTGATGGCTTGAGACATGTTGATGACTCGGTTGCACGAGTCAAAATGACTGTGAGATTTGTGAGATCTTCTCCTACTAGTTTGGAGACATAAAAGCCACTGCAAAAACTATTGGCATAACATCCCGAAAGGGCATTTGTACTAATGTTCCTATAAGATGGAACCCAACCTTCTTGATGTTGGAGGCAGCCCAAGATTATAAGGCAACTTTTGAATTATTGGGTAATGAAGACATTCAATATGTCAGACATTTTGATGAGCGTAGGGGATTAGAAAAGCCTATTGATGATGATTGGGAGGTAATTTCTATCTTTGTAGATTTTTTAAGCTTTTTCCACGTGGTGAGATTGAAAATATCTGGGTCTTTATACCCTACATCCAATGACTTCACTCAACAAATATGTAGGGTGAAAGAAGAATTGGATGAGATGTGTATTAGTGGCCATACTTGGATGTGGGAGATGGCATTGATGATGAGGGTCAAATATGACAAGTATTGGGAGATTTGGATAGGACTAATATTTTGTTATATTTGGCTGTTGTTCTTTACCCCCAGCTCAAGATTGATAGCATGGAATATGGTTTGGGATGTGCACAGGACCGCATGGGCTGAGCTAATTGGGGGCATGGTTAGAGACATTCTCGGTAGATTGTTATGAGTTTACCGTGTGAGTGGGGGTAGCACTCCTACACCTACAAATACACCTACACCTATCCCAGCACCTCCTCTAGATGGCGTGGGCCCAAAACCTCTCACAGAACTCTCAACTAGTCCGTCAATCTACAAAGGCTAAGTCAGAGGTAGACCAATATTTAGCAGGGGATCTTCTTCCATATACGGAAGGGTTTGATATATTAGTTTGGTGGAAGATCAATGTCGTGAGGTATCTCATTCTTGGAGAGAGAGCTCGTAGTATTTTGGTCACCCCAATTAGCACCGTAGCCTCAGAGTCGACCTTTAGTACCGGAGGGCGCATATTGAATCCATTCCGGAGTTCTTTGTCCCCTACCACAGTTGAGCAGAATTGGATCAAACGGACTCAAATTCATGTTCTGGATGTTCTTGACTTTAATGAGGCTGAGGAGGAGGAGGGTGGTGATCAGCCTGGATCTGGTAATCGTTGATTTTAATGTTTCATTTTATTGTTTTGATTTATTTTATTTATATACATTTGGTCGGTATTAAATTATTAATTTCAGATTTAATTGTTGTAGCCATGCATGATCCCAAGTCTACCTCCATTGCAATATGACTTCACCATATTGGACCTCGACCCACCATTGCCATTTGCCATAGGTTTGTACAATTATTATTGTCCATTAATATTTCTTCGTACTTATTTTATTTTATTGTATCTATCTATTTTTATACTCTTACTATCATATGCGCACCTCAAGCCTCAATCCTAATTCCAAACTGAAATTAAAATGATATATTCTCAATGTCACATCTTGATCCCCATCATTTCATCTTGGTTAGTCAGATTTTAATTTGTAATTTTTTAATTTGTTTCTTGTTTATAATCCTAATTTATCTTTCTATTCAATTCTTAATGTTTTAGATTTTATGATCTCACGACTCATAGCTGGCACCACTAAATTATATTTTCACTCTTGTTCCAGTCCACTCGTCCCGAATGTCAAAGTCAAAGTTCAACTTCAAAGTTCCCCATTGTCACTTTTTTCATTTATGTTCAATTGACAATTGTATTTTGATTTTTTTTTTTATAACTAGAAAAACATTCATTAAAATCAAATAGAATCCTTACAAATAGAGTTCTTATCAAGCCAAATAGCTTGACTTACAAATGAAGGACACTAATCCCACCACATCACAACATCATCAACTTCCCATGCATGTCTTGCCAACTGATGAGCAGCCATTTTACCCAATCGATTAGCATGCACAACTTTTGCTTCTAGATACAATTGTATTTAGATTTTATATATTCAATTAGTTGTAATGTTGATACAATCACAATGTCCCTTTTATGTTTATAATCTTGTAATTGTTTTCTTTTAATTTGTATTATTGTAATAGTTTAGTTATTATAGTTTTATTATAAATTCTATTATTGTAAATTGTAATAGCTTTGGAGTTAAGACTTGGGAGTATTAGTAGTATTTCTTTAATATCTTTTCTCTTAATTTGTATTTTTTTTGTAAATTCAATTTATTGTTATTTCAAAAATTTAAAATTATACATTTATTTTTATTGCAAGGCCCAAAATGGTCCAAAAACAGCTTCTGGACCCATGGGCCATTTGGGGGTGCTGGGGGAGGGGGGCCGGACGGATAGGGTATCCGCCCCCGCACTCCGGTAAATGGACGCGGTACCTAGACCCCCCACCACGGGGGCGAGTGTCGAGTGGAGAAATCGCACCCCCTGTCTCATGCGAGGCGGGGGACTGGGAGGGGGACCTACCGATTAGAATCTAAGATTTTATATGAAATCCTAAAGTCGCAAATTGAGTTTGCTAAATAACATTTGTGGTCATCTTATAAATTCTTAAAAGTCACAGTAGGACTTTCTGATTAGAATCTAAGATTTTATTCTGAGTTTGACCTTAAATGAGACTCGCGATGAGTCGTCGCTGACTTCATGGTTGTGCAAAGGAATTTTATATATAAAAGCAATCCCTCGGTAGGAGCAAGTTTTTGAAAAGTTACTACACATGAGATTGCACATGGAGAGAAATGATCATACACCACTTGAGAGTTGTGGTTTGATTGTTTTTTAGGTGATCATGTGATTTCTCTCCATCATGGTTTTGCCCATTGTGCACATGACACTGATGTGTTTTATGATCATGTGGCGTAGGGGTGGGGTGTGGGCCGCAACCCGCTGCCCTGCCCCGTTCACCCCGACCCGCATCTGGACCCCTAGTGGGGGCGAGGGCCGGGTAAGGCCTAACCCCACCCCGCACCTCTTTTTTTTTAATATAAATATTTATTATTTTTACTATATTTATATATAGTAATATGTATTAAATAGAACTTTTACTTAGTACTTTATGTAACTTGTCGGTAGGTGACCCTTTTATAAATTACAAAATTGCATTGACAATAGAAGTCAAGCAATGCGGGACTCTTGTATTACACTACAACTTACACAAAATATGTACTAGCAAATTTAAAAACTACATAATTTTTAAATTATATTTATATTTACAAATTTAAATTTACAATTTGAGTCCCCAAATATGTTTTTGATCACTTTCGGACATAGGAATAATTTTTAGACCTAGAAGAATGTAGTCCATTATTGAAATGGGCAGGGGCAGGGGCAGGAAAGGGGCTACCCCACACCGTATGGTGCGGGTAGCACCCCTAATTTGGCATGACTGGAAGCATTATTTTTTTTTTTATGTAAGCATACACATTCACCATACATTTGGGAGTTATGGTGAAAAGGGTATGTCGATAGGCATAAATCGGATTACTCACACGAGCGATCGCCTTTAACGCTACAAAGGAGTAGCGAGCAAAGATGAGACAATGTGCCATTCGGTACTTGTCCAGAGAGGGATAAGTCATAAGATACAAAAGATATGTCGCCTTAGTGGGTGTTGATAAGGTCCATCATATTTAAAAAGATTTGTGCATGGACCCACAATCCATGTAGCCTGTGGTTTAGCCAGATGCGAGATCCTCTATAGCGCTTTGGATAGCTAGCAAATGGAGGGACTCGGGTTAGGCACTGAGACAGCGACTAGACTAAAATCTGTACAGTGTATTGAGATTAGATATACGCTCTCTTTTTTTTAAGAGAACTCCACCGTAACATGTGTTTTATACTATATGCGTTTTTGCAACCAATAGTATAGGTGAATGAATGGATCTCTGCTTCCTCACTGTGTGAGTCTTGTAGATCATAATTGATAACCTTAATTTATTATGCCCTTAGGAGATCTTTGACTATGTTGCGAGGTTGATGTTTTAGTGTCTGCTATTTTAGCATGTTATCTATGGACATGAATGATGCAGTCTAAAGAGACATTGCTAGGAAACCGACTGGACTAAAACTGAATGACCTAAGGGCGAATGGAAGACTATTTGGTAACACGTCAATAATGGTGTGTACTCACTTTCGGCAAGTTATGTTGCTTCTTGGGAGTTGCAACATAGCTGTGAGTACATCATGTTTTATGGAGATTGAGCATTATTCTTAGTCATTCAAACTCGAGAGGGATTAGGGATGCTTAGTCTAATATGACTCAATAAGTTGGGGCATAATGAGACACTTTTAGGAATGTTGCTATGCTGGCATTCTTTTAGAGAGATCTGGTATATTGCTTCCGCTTTTCTTTTACAGCTATGCTTGATGGTCACAAAGCCTATTTGCTAGTATGAACAAGATTGAAAACATATTGAGAAATGCAAATCTAGGGTCTTGCCCACTATGTACAAGTAGGAGATGTAAGAAAGGGACAACCATAGTGGACACCCATTCTCCTTCTCTTTGGGGTTATGAGGTGGCTCTTAAGCCACTTCATGAGCCTTGATGACTTGCCATTAATGGCCAGTCAGGGGTTACACTTAGAGGGACTATTTACATAGCCCCTCCCCACTTTGGATGAGAAGTGGGTGTTTGTGGAACAAAGTAGAAAATGATCTCTCTTTCAAAAGAATTCTCTCTAGTCCCGACATCTAAGCTGTGGAATTTGTGAGTGTAGCTCTGGTATTATCGCGCAGTGCTTCAAGATCATTTTATTAATTATCATGGAGGGTTCTTATGAAGCCTAATTAAGGCAAAATATCATAATATTGTTATAATTTTGTGTTTTTCTTTGTTTACTTCTATGGTTCTACAAAATTTAATTTCAATTGGATGTGGTGTATAATTCACTTTTACACCCTCCTATAAAAACATGAGAGTAGTGCTACATCCCCCGAGGGATGTTGCCCGAGGATCTCCTGAGAAGGCAAAAAAAAGTTTTTCATATTTTGTTTAATACATTATTCACGTGGGTTTAGCATTACAGCTCTTTAAAACCAATATTATATGTGGCCAACTTTATTTGAAAAGTTACATGAGAAGGTCTAGTACTACAAGTACCAAACTGATAATGACAGTGCCACACTGCCATGGAGTACTTGACCAAAAGGACATGCAACTTTAGGTTCAATTTTCCACATATTCATTAGGTTCTTCTCATCATATAAATTAATTCTTTACATATTAGCAACACCAAAAACCTCACCATCTGTGTTTTTAAGCAATCAAAAAGCTCCATCTGGTGTGAAAAGTTGGCATCAAGTTGCAAAGGAGAGTGGTGCCATAACCATTATGATTTATGAGTGATGATGGTCTTTGTTTTGAACTGAATGATGTAAGGGACTAATAATTTAGGGCCATTTGAAGTGCCTTCTTTTGGCTCCTATCACATAGTCCAATTTGACATTTTTTTAATCGTTTTGCATGTCGCCAATTATTAAAAAAAAAAAAAAAGTGAGGATTCACTTGGCGATTTCCATTGGGTTTTTTTGGTTAGTTTTGGTAAGTTCGCGTTTTGTGGGATTTCCTTAATCAGATTGTTAGGTTGGTTTCAGCTGCTAGGGCTAGTGTTGACACCCCTTTGATGGCTTCTCTATCAGCGGGGAACGCTAGTTCTAATGGGAACCAAATGAAATCATATGCACGAGCGATACAAAAGAAAGTGGAGAATTCGGCTTTCAAAATTCCTATGCGATTTCCGGTGGAGATAGATGGTGAATTGGGATACATTTTTTTGGAGTCAGAGATGGTTAAAGCTGTGGAAGAATTTCGTTTTGCATTGGTGATGAAGTTTATGAGAGTTCGGCCATCTATTGATAAAGTCAGATTATTTATTATGAAAACGTGGGGATTAACGGAAATTCCGACGGTCAGTTTTATGGATGACTATCATATTCTTATTCACATGAAGAACAAGCGAGATTTTGTGTATGGTTGGGCACGTGAAGGTAGAATTATGGAGGGGAATGCTTTTCGTTTATTTAAATGGACCAAGAGTTTGAATGTTAACCGGGAGTCCTTTGGCTCCCCAATGGATTTTTTTGCCTGGTCTCCCTATGCACCTCTATAGGATGGATTTTTTTACAAATTATAGCAACACGATTTGGTTGTTATCTTGGCACAGACAATGCGACGATTAATCGTACTCGTGCTTTCGAGGTGCGAATTTGTGTGGAAGTGGACTTGACCATGGAGCCAGTAAGAGGTTTCCCTATCGTTTTATCCCCAACGCACTATATTTGGCAGGAAGCTAAATATGAAAAGCCTGGTTTTTATTGCTCGAAATGCTCTCAACAAGGGCATACTTCAATTGTTTGTAGGGTTGGAGTGAAATCGAAGGATGACAAATGTGTAAAAGGCAAAAAGGTTTGGCAACCGAAAAATACTAAAGAGGTGTTGGCGGATAATGTGGTTCTTGAAGAAGGGGGTGCCAAGGGGATCCATGATGCTAGTACCAGTAATTCGCAAGGTATTCTCGAGGGAAATAAGGTTGTTGAAAAAGAAACACATGTGATGAAGCAAATTCCTAAGGTTATTGTTGCCCAGCATGTCGTAGGTGGGACTATTATTCAGGCTATGGTGGAGTTGCAGGTGGTTAAGAATAAAGCTGATGAGGTTCATGTCGATCCACAAGTGGATAATGGGAAGAAAGTGTTTGATAATAGTGTTGAAAATAGTGATGATGATTGCGAGAAAGTGTGGTGTGATAGTGAAAAGCAGGATCCTCCAGATGGACTATCTTTGTAGGTGCAAGTACCAAATGAAGAGGTGCCGGATGACATGGAGGGCTCTCGAAAGCATGTGCTTTAGGGGGAGCGGGCGTGGGCCTATGAATCTAATCAAGAAAAGGGCGTAATTCCTGTGATGATGGGAAAAAGAAAAATTATATGAATCAGATGTGGATCATCGTTCGACTAATGGTAAATCAAAGATGGAGGAGGAAAAGACAGTGAGGAAATCACAATGGGTGTATACCCGATCTCAAAAATTGAATTTATGATTGACACAATATTTTTTAGGAATATTAGAGGGTTGGGCAGTTCTAGAGGAAGATTGAAGAAGCTTCTTAATAAATTTAAGGTTTCTTTCTTTTTTTGCTATTTCGGAACCATTTGTTACTGAAAACCATATGGCTGCTCTTGGGTGTTTTTTGGATTTTAATCATTATGTTTCTGATGCTAATTAGGGTGGTAAGTTGTGGGTGTTTTGGAGTAACCCAAATAGTTTTGAAGTTGTGCTCTATACCTCCCAAACCATGACTAAGTGGTTTAAATGGAATGCTCATTGTGTTATTGTTACATTTGTCTATGCCAAGTGCTCATATGTGGATAGAAGAGAGTTAGGGCATGATTTAAAAGAGAGGCTAGCCATGGTTAGTAATGGGTGATTTTAATGTTATTCGTAGAGGTTCTGAAAGAATTGGTTGGAATCCTCGGCCTCTTATTTCGATGTCGGAGTTTAATGACTTCATAGATCATTTTGGTCTTTTGGATTTATCTAGTTTTGGTCTAAGTATGTCCTAGTGTAATGGGCATGGGGGAGTGTCCAGAAGTTGGGCAAAACTAGATAGAGTGCTCATGAATAAAGTATTTGCCAATCTTTTTCCTTCAGCTGATTTTAAGTATCTGATTTGCAAATCTTCTTATGACTGTCCGATGGTAGTATTTTCAGACTAGCCTGTTTCTTCCTATGGGCCATCTCCATTTCATTTTCTTAATATGTGGTGTTTGCATGAAGGGTTCTTTTTGTGTGTGAAGGAAGCCTGGAATATGCAGGATGAGGCGACTAGGCTCTTAAAGCTTTTTGTTTGAAAAGAAAAAAAAAAAAAAAAGAACTAAGATAGCACTTCATGCATGGAATAAAAATGTGTTTGGTAGGGTGGATGCCAATCTACGAGCTCTGGAGGAGAGGTTACATTTGCTAGAAAACCAACTTCAAAAGGGTTTCTCTGAGGAGCTTGAGGATGATTTTGTGGCTACTAAAGCTGAGATTGAATTAATGGAGAGAGAAAAAAAAAAAAAAAAAAAAAAAAAAAAAAAAAAAAAGGAAAGCTTCTCGCCTAGGCCAAATTGCTAAGAAGAAATGGTTGGCTGAGGGACATCAAAACTCAAAATTTTTTCATTCAGTCATTAATCAGAGACACACTAAGGGCCTTATTAATAAAATGGTACTTGTAGATGGGAGAGTGTTGAATAATGTTGAAGAAGTCCATGAGGAGGCTACGGAATTTTTTCGTAACTTCCTTACCGATTCGCCTACGGTGGAACCTTGCGATTTTGTCGATGCTTATTGAGAAGAACATTTCGGATGAAGAGAACCACTAGTTATGTCCAGCACCTTCTGAAATGGAAGTGAAGCAAGCTATTTTTTCTATCCCAAAGAATAGTAGCCCAGGTCCCGATGGTTTTGGATCGGAATTTTATGTCCTGCTGGGATATTATCAAGCAGGATGTTGTGGAGGCCACAAGAGATTTTTTCAGGGGTGCTCCTCTAACTAGGCTTTATTCTTCCTCATTTATTGTTCTTATACTGAAAGTGTCAGAACCCTCCAGTTTTGACAAATTTCGCCCTATTAGTTTATGTTCTGTGGCTTATAAAATCTTTTCGAAGATTATTGTGAATCAAATAACTTGTATTCTTGATAAGTTGGTCTTGCATGAACAAGGTGCTTTTATTCCTGGGCAAAGTATCTTCTAGAACGTTACTCTCGCATAGGAGATGGTTCATTCACTGCATAAAAAATCTGTTGGTGGTAATGTATTGGTGAAAATTGATATGGCCAAGGCATATGATAGGGTGAATTGGGATTTCTTGTTGAATGTGATTCAAGCCTTTGGTTTCTCTAAAAAATTTTCTCGGCTTACTGCAAATTGTGTGCAGACTCAATGGTTTTCTTATATGATGAATGGAACCTTTAGAGGCTATTTTCAGTCTGTACGGGGACTGTGCCAAGAGTATCCTCTTTCTCCTTATTTATTCATCATAATAGAAGAAGTGTTGACGAGGCTACTCAAGAAAAATTTTGAGGAAGGATGGATTTCAAAATTTGGTCATCCGATTGGTGTTCCTTTGGTTTCACATTTACTATGTGCTGATGAGATTCTTATTTTTGCTAATGGGGGTAAGAGGACTTTTAGAAATTTGGTGTACACTCTTGAAATTTATGAGAAATGGTTGGGTCAAAAAATTAGCAAACACAAATCAACTATATTTCCATCTAAATTCATTTCAGCATTAAGGAAGAGGAGTTTGTTGAGCCTTTCGAGTTTTAAGGAAGAAAAGTT
Organism: Juglans microcarpa x Juglans regia; assembly: GCF_004785595.1. Lineage (NCBI taxonomy): Eukaryota > Viridiplantae > Streptophyta > Magnoliopsida > Fagales > Juglandaceae > Juglans > Juglans microcarpa x Juglans regia. The sequence goes on from NC_054605.1 coordinate 6,601,039, forward strand.
TCCTATCACCTATTTGAGTGCGCCGTTGATCTTAGGTAGGTTGACAGCCCGGGTTTTTGAACCGTTGATTGAAAAAAGTGAGGAAAAGAGTTGTTGGTTGGCAGTTCAAGTTGTTATCGCCGGGTGGTAGATTGACTTTAGTCAAGCATGTTTTATCAAGTATGTCAATCCACTTATTGTCTGTGATGAGTGTGCCTTCAATCTCGTTGTCTCACATTAAATATTTATTAGCTAATTTTCTTTCGGGGAGACAGATGGTAAAAGAAAGTATCATTGGCGCTCGTGGAGTAAAACCTGTATGCCTACTAAAGAAGGAGAATTGGGCTTGAGAGATCTTAAAGAGGTCAAAAAATCACTTCATATGAAGTTTGCCTTTCGAATTCTGCCTACTAATAATCTATGGTCTGAATTTTTCCATGCCAAATACCTTAGAAATGGTCATATTTCATCTCACAATGCGAGACTGACTGATTCTAGATTTTGGAGATCGATTATAACTATGCTGCCGGAAAATATGGACAATGTAAGTCTTGGTGCTTGGTGGTAATGCTTCCTTTTAGTTTGATCGCTGGATGGTGTCGAGCCCCCTTTCGGTGAGGGTTGAAGATATTGCTAACAACAGATTGTGTATTAAAGATTGTTGGTCTAATTATTTTTGGGATGAGGGTATCCTTAGGGAGTTGGTTGGTGAGGAGATCATTGAGGAAATATTACAACTGCTGCCTAGTGGTAAACAAGGTACAGATATATTTGTGTGGAAGCCTTCCTCTGATGGCACTTTTTCAACCAGTACAGCATGGGAGGTGGTGAGAAAAGAGTTCAGGAATTACCATGGCACGATTGGTTCTGGCATCAGCTATTACCTAAACGTATTTCAATATGTTTGTGGAAAATTTGGTTTGACTGTTCACCAGTGGATGCTCGGGTTCAAAGCAAAGGTCTGTATCTAGCCTCCGTGTGTGATTGTTGTGATTAGAGATGCATAGAAAACAATGACCATATTTTTTCTATGGGGGTCGTGGCTCTAGACGTCTGGTCTTATGCTTGTATTGCTCTAGGTATTCCGTGTGGGCGCAATTTATCGTGGAAGAATAGAGTAGCTACTTGGCTTAATTAGGCTAAAAAATCTTCTTTCAAATGTACCCTAGTTGGCTTAATTCCTTGTCTAATTACGTGTTGCCTATGGAAGAGAAGATGCAAGGCTAGAATGGATGGAAAGTATGGCATGGATGTGACTGTTTGGAGAAGTGTTTGGGTTTGGATTAAGTTAGTGACTAATAACATTAGCTCATTAAGTAACTTATCCATGCATGATTTGAAGATCTTGGAAGAATTTAATTTGAAGAGTCCAAGAACTTCTAAGAGACCTAGAAAAATTGTTATATGGTCTAGACCTCCTACGGGTTGGCTGAAGCTTAATTGCGATGGTAGTTGTCGAGGTAATCCCAGAAATTTGGGAGGGGCAGTATTATTAGAGATTGGAATGGTATGGTAAAAGGGGCTTTTTCAGCCTTTTATGGTGTAGGTACGAATAATGGTGCAGAAGTGAAAGCAATTTTGGATGGTAATAGATTGTGTAAATGGCTCCATATGGTCAATGTGATTATCGAAAGTGATTCTCAAATTGTAGTAGATTGGATTCGCAACGGAAGATCTACCTTATGGTATCTTTGGAATTTTTGGGAGGTTTTGCGAGAGGAACTTGAGTGGATAAATTTCGTGGTGGCTCATCAATTTCAGGAAGGTAATAGTGCGGTGGATTTTCTTGCTAGAGAAGGGGAAATGAGTATGAATGTCACGTATAATGGTAATCAAGATCTTCCTCGATTTTTAAAAGGTATTGTGCGGCTGGATTATTTAGGCCTTCCTTATTTCTGTCATTAGCTTTGCTAGTTTTTTTTTTTTTTTTTTTTTTTATTCTTTCTAGGCCTGTTTAGAATTTCTATTTTTTTGGCCTTGGTTTATTTAGGCTTGTTTAGATTTCTTTACACGTCTTTTTTAGGCCTGTTAGATTTATTTGTGGTCTTCTTATGCGCTTGTTTAGTTTTTTCATCTCTTTGTTTTCTTTATTTTGGTTTTGGTTGGTTTGTATTTGGGAGGTTTTTTATTTTATAATTTGTAAACTCCCTGATGCTTGGCTTGTAACTACGGTATTCCTCCACCATAAGTGAAGACATATTAATAAATTTGGGACGGGACCACTAGACATGTGGTTACAGGCTCTTCAATAAATAAAAAAATAAAAAATAAAAAAATGTAACCAGAATTGTGAATTTTTTTTAGCTAAATTGTGAATTCTAATGTAAAAAGAAAAAAAAAAGAAAAGAAAAAAACCGGGTTTCAAATTTTTAAAACAGGTTTCATCCGGGTTTCGGTCTGGGTGAACCCGGCTCGGATTAGCCCAGGTCAGACCTGGGCCGAAACCCGGATGAATATTACTATGGTAAAGATAAAAGGTCTACTATAACATGCCAAAACCAAATATTTTAGAAAAGCTTTCAGCAAATAAAAGTCTAAGCATTGAGTATGAGAAAGAAAAAAAAAACATACAAGCAAATTTAGGAGTTTTCCCCGTTGTCTGTGACCACATGAGGGAACCACTCTGACCAATCTAATAATTTTCCATAGATTCATCTTCTCTCCAAGTTGATCCTCCTTAGAAAGGGAACCAATTTGAGCATAATGAAAATATAAATCTTGTCTTTCATATGATCAAAGCTTCTAAAGTAAGCTAGCCTCCATGAAGTTTTAACAATCAGAGTCCCACAAACTACCCAAAATCCAACAATAAATCCAATTGCCAAACTAATGTAGAATGATATTGGTGAATCAAGTACTCCCTTTCCGTCCCTATCATCTTCTCCATTTCCCTCACCCGGTGATCCTCTAGGTTCAGTTTCAGAGCCTGGACACTTGTTCGGAAGAGGAGGGCCACAAAGTAGATAGTTACCTTCATAAATAGATGGGTCATAAATTGTTTGAAGCTGTTTTCCATATGGCACTTGTCCCGACAAGTTGTTGAATGACAAATTCAAGTGACTTAAAAAGTACAAAGCAGACAAATTTTCAGGGATTGGACCAGAAAGCTCATTTCTTGAGAGATCAAGCGATTCTAAATCTTGCATATTCCCAATATTTTCAGGAATTCTTCCATTCAAATGGTTCACAGACAAATTCAAGTTGATAAACTTTGATAGGCTTGTAATATTGTCAGGTATTTCTCCTGATAGATTATTGTTTGAAAGGTCAAAAGAATGAACAAGATAGAGAATTGAATCATATAGATATTCTTTACCTTTCATAACCACAAACATTTCCTCATCATCCTCATCATCATCCTCACCATTGCTAGTTTTAGTACTCAAGTTCCCCAGACATGGAGGGATTCCGCCTGACAGATAATTGTCTGCAAGGTCTAAAATCCGAAGACCTGAAAGTAAACATAATTGTGAAGGTATGCTCCCCTCAAAAGAGTTAGATCTCAGTCTCAACCTCAATAAAGATGATAAGCTTTCTCCTATCCATGCCGATAGGTTTCCAAAAAATTTGTTTCCTCCAAGATCGAGGCTTCTCAAGCCTGTGTAGTATCTAAAGAAGGAAGGAAGCTCCCCTTCAAGATGATTTTGGCTTAATGATAACAGCTCTAATGAACTCAAATATTGCATTGAGCTTGGAAAATTGCCGGATATGCTATTGTTTGAAATGTCCAATACAGATAACGATGACAAATTCTTCCAATGAGGAGGGAGTTCCCCAGATAAATAATTGTTTCTTAAAAAAAGAACTTCCAATTCTTTTAACATTCCAATAGAAAAGGGAATTCCACCAGTCAGAGAATTTGAAGAGAAGTCCAACAATGACAACTTGGGCAATAGTTCACCTATGTTTTCAGGGATCTGTACAAAAAAAAAAAAGTATTCATGAGAAAAAGTTATCTGTGCAAATATTGGAACAATTGAATTATAGTCAATGCAATCTGCCAAAGGGTGATCGAATTGGTAAGTGTGGTACCTGTCCGCGTAGTCCATTATTTGCAATATATAAACCCATAATATTTGAGCAGGAATTCCAAAAGCCGTGCGGAATTGTGTCGAAAATGCCAACATTGTGAAGAAAAAGAGTCACAAGCTCCGTTTGATTTTGAAGCCATGCTGGAAACTGTGGTCCAATCAACACATTATCTAATCCGAGTAGCTTAAGCTTAAAAGGAGGAAGCCAATCATGATTTACTTTTATGACCAATGTCCATTTGGTGGATTCTGAAACAGACAATATCATTCTTTCTAATCGAGAGAGATTCTGAAAATGAGCTTTAGTTAAGGCACCTTCCCAAAAATTGGAATCCAAGTTCAAGGAAACCAGCATTGATAGATTCCCAATTGTTTCTGAAATGCTTCCATTCATTTGATTTTCGGAAAGGAGAAGTTGCTGCAAGGATGACAATTTACCAACAGAAGATGGAATTGAGCCCCAAAAAGAACAGGACGCGAGGTCAATAGTCTTCAATTTCTCGAGCCCTCCCAATGAGTGTGGCAGGATACCCCCAAGCAATTTATTGTCACTCAAAAATAGTGATTCTAGGTTGGATGTAGAACATTGAGACAAACCATCCACAAGCCCAACTATCTCCCCACTTACGTTGTTGGACCTTAGATCAAACGTTTGCAATTGGCAAAGGTTGGCAAATGAGCTTGGTATCTCTCCTATAAAATAGTTACCATATAAATCCAATATACGCAAGTTGGTCAGGTTTCCCAGACTAGATGGTAACTGACCTTCAAGTTGGATGTTATCTGAAAGATGAAGCTCACGTAAAGAATGTAGATTAAAAATTACAGCATCAGAAAAGACACCGCGAAGGGAGCTGGAGGCAAGATTGAGTACTGTAAGGTCACTCAGATTTGACAGCCAGTGAGGTATTGGGGAGTCTAATTTGTTGGAAGAGAGATCAAGGACAGAAAGCCCTGTGAAGTTAAGAGAGTAAATGGTTTGAGGAAGACTAACAAGTCCACAGCCACGCAAGTGTAACTCCGATAAGGAAGGGAGATCATTAACCGCCTGTAGCCAATCTGATGCTTTATAGAGGTTTACCACACTCATGCTAAGGTACTTAAGGGAAGGAAAACCAGCAAGCCAGTGTAGGCTTTCGACTTCCAGTCCCGAAAAGGTGCCAAAGAATGAACGTGAATTAAGGTCCAGACATTGGAGCCGTGATAGATTACCAAGATGGGGAGTAATAACTCCACCAAAAGTTGAGAACGAGAGATTAAGATACCTCAAACTTTCAAGGGAACCCAAAAAAGTTGGAATATTGCTTCCATTAAAATTATTCAGGCTTAGGTCTAGGTAACTCAACAGTTTTAAATCGAGTAAAGAAGTGCTTATCTTACCCCCCAAGCATGATTTCTTGAAAGCTTTACTAACTTCATTTGTTTTTGTGTCAAAGACCGGATCAACTGGATTTTTTAGGTCAAGCTTGACGACATGTCTTGTTCTGTTGTCACAACCAACACCTATCCATGTACAGCAATTTTCACCAACCCAAGAAGAGAGCCGACCTGATGGATCTGTTAGACTTTCTTTGAAGGCAAGAAGTGCATTCCTCTCCTTCTCAAAGCATTTGATAGTAAGGCTTTCGGTGCATGAAGCGTGTTTAATAAATTCCAAACAAGGAGGTCCCAACAGAAAGAGGAAGAAGAAAAACATAAAGAGATGAGCAATGGAGACGAAGTTGTGGGAACTAGCCATACTGCTCTTGAAATGCTTGCATGAACAGCTAATGATATTCTTTTGGGAGTATAGGATACTTGTCCTGCCACACCAAATCAATATATAAAGTCGGGATTCATCGTCTTGATATGATCCCATGCTGCAAGAATTTACCAATAAATTATGCATTTCTTTCGTCAAATGTGTTTGTTTTATTTGCGTGTTTGATGCATCTGGCAATATACCCATGCACTAAACATAGATAGCATTAAAATAGATGAAGCACGAAAGACTGGCAAAGAATGCAGTAATATTGCCGTCACAACACTAGGTTGACTAGTCAATCCGATCATGTTCCTTCCACCGTTAAGTTAGATTACGGAAACAACAATGATATAAAAATACAAAGGTCCCTAAATACAAAAAGAACACGAGTTCTATAAGCTTTAGTTTAGGGATTTGGGTCAATATCTGTTCATCTAGAAAATGGATGAAATGCTAGAAAAATGTGTAAATAATGACCCGGGGACTTCATGGTTAATTCACACTCGTACGTGCACTTTCGGATTATCCAATCCAAGAGGAAAAGAACAAAAGAAAACAATAGACAAAGAACAAAATAACAAAGAAAATAAATTAGAGTAAAATAAATTAAAGAAAATAAATTGCAGAAGCAGCACTTGATCGCAGAAGCAGCACTTGATCGCGATGGCATGTCAATTTATATACAGTAAATGAAAACGTACGATATTTTAAGCGATATTTCTAATTTGACATTTACTTTGTAATGACCTATTTTATATGGGTAGTGATAGAGTAATTACTCATTTACTATTTATAATATATTTGAAATTTTTTATTCTTTTATTATTTTCTTTTAAGTATTTTTTTAACATCCTTAATCATTAAAAGAAATTAAAAAATATATATATAATTTTACTAATAGTCACTTCCATAACTATTAAACAAAATAAGAAATTAAAAAAAATCAAATACAAAAAGAGTAGTAAATAGACAATAAAATGGTAGTAATCCTATCATTATCCATTTTATATTCCAAGAAGATATGGTTTTTGGTTTACAAACGAGGTCGTTATCCAATCAAAAGGTGACACGTGTTATAGTGATTAACAATGGACTCATAAAAAATGCACAATAAACACTCCTATTCAAACCGAGAGAACTGCCCACGCTACCATGTATTTGGACTACATCTTTGTGATTGTTTTTTCGCACATGAATTTAGTTGAAGTATAATGTCTTTCGGCCCTTTTCCTATTCTTTTGCTCCCCCATAATATGAATATTATCCAATTATTTGATGAGTTATGCTACTACATACAATTATTTTTGCGTATTTTTTGTCCATCCCACTAATGTGATTGGTCAAAATAGTTATTTTATAGTAAAAAAGTGATGCAACAAATCACATTAATAGAGTACACAAAAGAATATACAAAAATGATTGCGCATAGAAATTTTGTTATTTGATTCTGGTTTTGAAACGACCCGATCCTATATTTTTAGGGTTAATTAAGGATAATTTTATTAGGCTCAATAAATGAGTTAAAGTCCATAAAAAAATTTATCAGATAGATTATTTTTAAATTGAACCTAGAGTTAAGGCTCCATTATTATTATTATTATTATTATTTCAAGCTCATGAGTGTTAAACTCCAAACACTATTACCATTGTGCTTTCTTTATCATAATAAAACTCCTAATGGATTTCCTCTATTAACCACAACCATACACGTCTCTTTCCCTAGGATTTATTTTTTAAACGTTCTCTTTCACCTTTATATATAGATGTATATACGGTTTAGACCCCGTTCCTTGTCAGTCTATCACTGCATGCATGGCTTTATCATAACCGTTTCCTCCGCATGCACGTTTATCACCTCTAGGGTTTTCCTTTTGGTTCTCAACCAGCTAGGTCTATAAATCTGTTTAGCCCTCCTGCATGAAAAGAATAGTCCACTGTCGCCCAACGGCCAAATACACTCACGCACGCAGAGCACCCTTTCACAAACTCACCAAACACTCAGCCCGTTCACCAGATCACTTACCTCGACGGAACCACCACACCCTGTAAGCCACGAGCACACAACCTCCCTCCACCGTGAGCCTCTTCCTCCAAGCCGCTCCTCCCTCTGTCGTGATCTACAACGGAAACCAAACCCACGCACCCACACGACACCACCACAGCGACACCACTGCCCAGAACACGCCGACGCCACCTCAAGGAAGATGCAACCACCCCCATGCTGCCCTAGCACCGCCCAACACCAACATTCCAAACCTCCTTGCACCACCACCAAAAGCCTCTGTTTTTCCTCACCAAAAACAGAGTGTGCGTTCTCCGTTGTTGGCCACCACATTACGCCGAAAACAGCCACACGTCACGGCCACAACTTGGTCGTGCTACCCCAACACCACCATCTCCTCATACCTGCCTTGTCCCTCACGGTGAGACATTGCCAAACGATACCACTACTTCTCCATCCCTTTTGCTCACTGTATTCACTCTTTCTCATCGCTCTCTCTCCCTCTCTCTCCCTTTCTCTCAGGCTTTCAATTTCTCTCTATCTATCCAGCCTTGAGCCAACGAGGAAACACCCAACTATGACGTGAAGCACCACCAAGCCCATTGTAAGCCACAGACGCCCAAGCTCGATCTCCTCCATAAGTGATCTCTCTTTCTCTCAGTGATAAAACACAGTACGCCCCTCCCTCGTGTGATCAATCTATTAAGTCCCATGCCTTTAATTTATAAGTTGGAGTAATTACGTAAGTCGTAGTGTACTATATAGGTAATATAGACATATTACAAATGGACGGGCAGATTTATGTGTTGAGTTTATTGGGATATATATATATATATTGATTTAAGAGAGTTGCGCACGAAAGGCTAGACTATTTTAGAAAAATTGACAAAACGTCGGGAATTTAAGTTGGACACATAAACTCTAGATATACAGAATTGATGTCAATATCATGGGGTCAATGTGATTTTTGAGTTATGAAGGATCAAGATTTATGGAAATATAGGTTAATTTAGACATTCAGGTTTTTTATTACGAAGTTTGTGTTAAGTTAGAAATTTACGCAAGTTACGTGTATTTTATAGGTCATCAGTCCAGCCCTAAAAATATTGGATCAGCATACAAAGTAAGTAGCATGATCATACCCTTACAGGTATGTACAGTAAATGGCATGTCTTTTATAAAAATATTTTGCATATATGCCCTTCATTGGAAGCCCTTTTTTACGTACCCTAGTTATTTGAAATCTATGATATGATATGACAAGTATGTATGTGATTTCTTTTGAAATCTATGATATGACAAGTATGCAAGTATGCTTATGATTAAGATATGTAACGGCCTATGTTATGATATGAAAACGGTACCTATGTTATGGGCATATTGTATTATCAGGTTGTATATGCTGGTAGTACACCCAGTATGTCTTCCTTATGTATGGATTCCACGACCCGCGGCCACGGGTGAAATCGGAATCTACCTAGATTCACTAACCCTAACTCATAGGAGTCAACAGTGGGTAACGGCCTATGATAAGTGAAAAATAAGTTCATGTTCATGTTCATGTTATTTACATATGTAATTATGAGTATGCACATTGTTCAAGAAACCTTATGTTTATTATATTTACTATATGATATGTTGATTATTGAGTATTCGACTCATTTTTGTCTATTTTTATGTTTTTATACCACCCAGGTGATGACATTTATGAGGATGAGACTGCAGAACAAGACTTGACCTAGGGAGGCGAGGCAGAGGCCTAAATAATTTATGTCATGTTCAATTTATGACTTAAGGTTTAAATAAATTATTTTGATAAGCACATGAGAATTTAGTATTTTTTTTTTAAATAAGTACTTCTGCAAACTCTATTTTGGATTTTAAGTATTTAATAAAGTTTTTTTTAATTATGGAATCTTTCGCATCTGGCATGTCATTAAATGAAAAGTTTTTAGTCAAGTTTAGTAGCACACTGGCTCCCCGAAAATTCTAAAAATATTTTTATTGGAGAATGGGGTGTTACAGGTTTAAATTTCAAGAAAACAAAAATAATACATGTATATGTTTATCACCCGGCATAGACCGGAATGTGTATACATAGAAGCATATACTCCATTATTGTAGTTAAGGTTGTCTATCGTATTGATTTTTTACTAGTGAATTCTTCAACGACAATATCCGTAATGTTGCTTCGAATTTCTAAGAGCAACTTCACAAAACATCATTATAACTTGTATATTTAAGTAGTTTTTTTTTTTTTTTAAAGAAGACGGTACTCCAATTTTATTGATAGGTCTCTTACTTATGGTGGAGGAAAATCGTGATTACAACCGGACATCTGAGTCATACAATTAATAAAAAAGAAAAAATAAACAAACCCAGGCATCAAAAGACCCTAACAACTCCAACCAAATTACAATATTCCCCTCAAGTTCAAAACACAAAACCAAAAACTTAAGAGATGCGCAGGTAAGGGACATCAATTCTATCCATTCTAAGAAGACCACGTAACTGACTAGGCAGATCACAGTCCTTAGGCCAATCCATATTTAAATCCCCAGCGCCCTTCTTGGTAAGAAAATCAGCTACAACATTTCCTTCACGATAAACATGACTAACTCAATACTCCATACAAGCTAAGTAACGAAATAAATCATTCCAATAATCTTCCAGATATCAAATATTACAATCACCGTTAATAATCTAGTTAACAAGAATCTGAGAATCCGCCTCAATCTCAACCATGGAAAAACCCATTTGATAGCACCTTCGAACCCCCTCCAACAAACTCCTCATTTTAGCAAAATTGTTAGAGCCATGACCTAAATGAACAGAAAAAGCCAGCCTAAGCCTACCACAGTTATCACGAATAACTCCTCCAGCACCAGCCGGCCCAGGATTACTCAAACTACTACCATCCGTATTGAGCATCCGTATTGAGCTTCACCCAATCTTGTCCAGGTCTCAGACATCTCACCATATTAACCTGCTTTGGCTTAGGTAATACACCGGAATATCCAATCTATTTAAAATAGCAACATCTTGGTTAGAAATCCAAGTAACTTTCATGATCAGTTGCAAGATCCGACGAATCCAAAATTTAATAACTTTCCACACCGAATCAACCGTATCAACCTTGTTTTCATACCTAACTTTGCATCTCCAGTCCCAAATCTTCCAAGAAACAATAGAAGGGAGAAGGCCAAAAATAATACGAAGTTGAGAAGAATTACCCGCACGTCGAAACCAAAAATTAATTTGCTCATTCCAAGTATAAAAAACTTTCATGTGCACACCAAACTGAATAACAACCATATGCCAAATTTTCCTAGCAAACTCACCATTACAGAGCACATGATTCAAATCCTCATAATGACCCGTGGAATAGCAATTACATTTAGATACCATCAGGATTCCTACAATTCTAATCTTATCACCAACACTCAAGCAATTATGAATAACTTTCACATCATAATAGAAATTTTCTTAAGAAGGTTGTTATACCAAATACACTGAGCCCAAGGTAAAGGGGAAGTCCTAACTCGGATACAATCCCAAACACTTTTGGTAGAAAACTTACAATCATTGTCCTTCAACTAAATAAGAGCATCCTCACCATCTTTTCTCCTGGCCAAGAAATTACACAAATCAAAAACTTTCTGACTTCCCACAAGTCTTTCCAATAAGGAGAAATCCCAACCATTTCCAATACGACAGTCTTTAATTTTCAACAAAGGATGCTCAATCACAGGGTAATTAGTACTAAAAGGACCCCTATCATCCCAACTATCATACTAGAAAGAAATATTACCCTCAATAACAATCCACTTGGAATTAGATAAAACATCAGGAATGCACAGAACAATTGATTTCCAAAACTAGGTACCCCTATTAGACTCCGAAAGGGATAAATGATTGCCACGAGCATACTTGCTCCAAAAGACCCATAAAGACTGACCCTTAATAAGACGCTAGGCAAGTTTCGAATGACGAGCCCGTTGGGTTTCTTCAAAGTCACGAATACCCAACCCACCCTCCTCTATAGGCCTACAAATATTTCTCTAGGCAATCCATTTCCTTTTTCCTTTCCCATCAGAATCACCCCAAAAGAAGGAATTCAGAAGTCTATTCAAGGCCAAAATCACAGTGTGAGAGACCTATAAAATAGCCAAGAGATGAGTAGTCATACTCGACAACACAGTTAGATTGTCTTATCATATTTTTTAGATAGACAGTTGTCTGTCTGTAAAAGTATCTTAGCATTTGGTTAAAGAACAACAGAAGGAAAAACAAAGACCAAACCCAAAACGGATAAAAAAAAAAAAGGGTCATTTTTATCAGTAATAAAGAGTTATCAAATATTCAAATCAATCATTGCTAAAAGATACAAAAATCTAAGAGTTTCTAAATATTTTCAAAGTTCAAAAACCCTTAGATCAATAGTTATCGAAAAGATACAACTTCAAAAATTATCAAATATGACCACGTCAAAAGAAAATGGCCCGTCTCGACTTGTGACCGCGTGGCATATTATTCCGTTAAAACTTAACTAGACATAAAAACTAAATTGCGAGCTTTTAAAACGTATGGAGGTGATGTTAATAAAATTATATATCAAAAGCCAGTTTACTGACTACCTTTACCTAGTCACGTACAGGGGAATCATCCATCATATACGTAACTCATCCCCTCGGGTATAAAAGCAGCACCAATACATCAAACACAATAGACCCAAATGTACACTTCGGGATTAGTCGGGATTTTGGTACGGATACCCGGTGCCAAAGGAAAATTAAACCTCAATTGGCTACAGTACAGGGATATAACTGGTCAGGTTCGATCCAACTTTGGAGAAATTTTGGAACCAAACCGGTATATACCGATTTTGGAAATTTAAGAACCGATATGGACCGATTCATCACCAAAACTAGAACTTTCGGTTTTTCCGGTTTCGGTCCAATTTTTCGGTTTACCATTTACATGTGTGACACTATATGTATTTAATATTATAATTTTTTTAATACAAAACTTAATTGTGAGAATTTAGCATTTATTATTAACAAGTACTAATTCTTTAATGTTCAATTATAGTAGTATAGTATAAGTAGTGTCTAACTTATTAGTGAGATTAGTAAACTTTCATAATAAGATTAGAATTTCATGTTATATTAATTAGAAATGTAGTACATAATATAAAAATTATATATAATATAAAACGTGATTAGACAAAGACCCATTGATTGTTATTATCTCTTTCAATGTCAAGGGGTTTGTCTTCTACCTAGATAGTGGTCGAGCCCGTCTTCTATGGGACGTTGATTATGCGGTCTACTACTTGCAATATTTACACCAGCCAGATTTCAACATTGCGAATATATTGGGGTGGAAAAAGAAGATTGAGACTGCTTTGGTTCTTGTTTAAAAGAAAAATATAATTTTTTTTTCATTAACAAAAAGTAAAAAGATATTCCAAAAATTAAGAAGTTTATTAAAAACTCATTTTTCAATAATATAGAAAATTAATTATACGTTTTTAGAGTACATAATATCGTTGTCAGCTCGTATAGATATATTGTAGTACACATGCTCAATTTATAAATGTGAGACCTGCTTGTTAGATGATTGAAGAAAAAAGTTCAACGATCGAGAAAACCTCTGCTAGTAATGTGGATTGGGATTATCGATCTAATCCAGAATGAAAGAAAAGTCTAGTATTACCACGTAGCACGCTCCACTATTGATACCAAAGAATTTCGGATGAACAACAACTACAACGGAGAATCCCTGGAACAACCGCACTAGATTTACGATTTGACAACGAGGTAATATCGCTTCCGCTGTATATTTTGATCTAGTATTTCTAAGAAGGTATAATGCTCCCCTAAGAAAATGTAGATCTCAGGCTAAACCTCCATAAATATGATAAGCTTTATCCAATCCATGCCGGCAAGTTTGCAGAAAATCTATTTCCTTCAAGATTGAGGTGTCTCAATTTTGTGTATTTTCTAAAGAAAGAAGGAAGCTGATCCCCTTCAAGATGATTATGGTGTGATGATAACACCTATAGCAAACTCAAATACTACATTGAGCTTGGGATATTATCAGATATATTATTGTTTGATATGTCAAGTAAAGATAACGAGCACAGTTCTTCCCAATGAGGAGGGAGTTAGGTCCATAGATAAATGATTGTTTCTCAAAACAAGTTCGTCCAATTCTTGTAGTATTCCAAATATGAGAATGAGAGATTATAAAGAACCACAAACTTTCAAGGGAACCCAAAAACCTTGGAATGTTAATTATTGTTCCCGCTAAAATTATTCAGACTTGGATACTGCGTACAGATAACTCAAAAGCTTTAAATCGATCGATCAAGTAAAAATTATTCACTCACCAAGCAGCACTACAACAAAAAAGACTTTTTGGGACAATTTTCTTTTGGAACGAAATGAAAATCGTCCCAAAAAGTGAGATTTAGGGACCAATTTCATATTTTGTCCCAAAAAAAGGACGGAAGAACGCGTTCGAACAGGATAATTAGGGATGAAATATTTTGTCCCAAATAATGAAACCATTCGAACGGTTAAATTTAACCGTTCGAACAAACATTTTGACGTATTAAGTAATATTATTATAGCGAGAAATTGTTCTACCGTTCGAACGTACAATTTTCACCGTTCGAATGATTAAAGAGGCACTGTTCGAACGTACATTTTGGCGCCTTAAATATAATTATTATATCAAAAAATTGATCTACCGTTCGAACGTACAATATTCAGCGTTCGAATGTTATTTGCATCGTTCGAACGGTGATCATATGTTTTTTTTTTAAGAGAATTATATTTATATTAACTTGTAATTATAAAAAAATTATCAATTAAATAATAGGAATAATATCAATCAATAATTAGTTTAGAAAATATAAACTAATACTAATTCATAATTAAATACTGAATTTACACAATACTAAATATTGTCCATTCTAAAAACAAAATAAAATAAAATAAAAGATAGAAAGTACAAAGCCTCCAACTCTTTGCACACTTCCTCGACTGCAGTTAAGCGTTCCTCTATCTGTGTCAATCGAGTGCTGATGGTGACCTGAGTCGCAGACATGGCATCAAGCTTCGCACGTAACTCAGAGATGGTACCAGTAATCTCTATACGAAACTCAGACACAGCAGAACGGACCTCCATACGCACTGCATCGATCAACGCTGATGTCTATCCACTGATCGCTGCACGCACGACCTCGGCCATGTCCTCACGAGTAGCACTGTGTTCTGATGCCTCGGTCTGTCTGGATGTCCCAACGGCCGATACTCCATGATCTCCGGCTGTGCATCTCTCTAAGGATCAACCGGGTCTAGAACATGTCCACGAAGACGGAGTCTCGAGTGTCCCATGCTGTGTGAGAGGGTGGTGCTGTTGATATGTCCCATTGGCTCCCGTTTACGCTCGGCAACATCATGCACGACACCGGTAAATAGTAGAAATCAAGTGATCAGGATCTCGAATGGCAGTATATCCGTCGAAATGTACCGGGACTCTGATCGAATCCTATCGAATATATACCCCACCAAGTCAATAGGAATACCACAAGCAACCCGTATCATAAATTTCGTCTGGTCAATGCCAACCTCTGTCTTGTGCTGTCGAGGGTAAATATTGTTGGCGATTATCAAATTCAGGATCTTGAAGAAAGAAGATAGATCTGCCTGCTTGATGCTCTTTGTCCCGTCATACGGGGGAGCATCTGGACTAACAACCAAATCTCTCACCTCATGATCAGTAAGGGTATCGACCTCATCTGTCCTCCTCAACTGTCTCCACCTCAGCTGAAGGATCAGACTCTCTAGGCACCACGTTCGGATATGCATTTGGCAACCTAGGAATATCGAGATGCTCAGCAAGTCCGTCCCGTGAAAATACAACTGAAACTCCTCAGACAGAGATCCTGTATGCCCCTCCGTCATCTGGGCTGACACCACCGAGCTCTCTATAGAACTCAGAAACAATGTCAATATAGGAGACGATCCCCCATGATTCCTCCCACTCATCTAAGATAGGTCCCCAACCACGATCGCTGAAGTAGACATTTTCATCAACCTAAAATTTAGAATTAAAAAGTTCATCAATACAACATTAACGATAAAAATATAATAAATAACTAATCACTAAATTACATACGAATAGTAATTTAATAAAGTGAGACATTCTAAACAACAGAATTTTATAAAAATAATATCACATTATTTAATATTAATTAGATTAATATTAATAGACATTAAATATTTAACAAAATGTGATAAATTTCTAATTTAATTTAATTATAATATAATATCTATTCTCGTTAAGATTTAATAGAACTACAATATGGAATAAAAACATTGATTCACTAATATTACTAAAATTAATTATTCCGTTCGAATGCTTAAAATAGTGTTCGAACGCTATGCAAACCTGTTTGGCTTCTATACCGTTCGAACGTAGAAAACAACGTTCGAACGATATATTACATGTTTGGTTAGGACCGTTCGAACGACCTAACCAACGTTCAAACGGTATGCGAATTTATCTCAGCGGCTACGCTGAGTTGACTCAGCCATTGAAATCCATGGAATCCTTCGATTCTATCGATTTTTCAACAAACAAATACAAAGTGACTTAAATAAACCTTCCTACAATGGATTTAAGCAAATCTACGGTGAGTATTGATGGATAAATTGTTTTATCCTAATTTAAACAAATAATCCATCAAAAACCTAAATTTAAACGGTAAAATAGTTAGAAAAATAGCATACTAGTGCTTAGAGGAAGAGGCTTCGACTGGGTACTATTCACGGTGGTTACGGCGGCTTTAAACGGCGGAGATGGACGGTTCACTTGGAGAAAACAAAGTTTCGTTAATAGTTCAAACATCCGTGAAAATGACCGTTCGCGAGAACTTATTTATGCAATACCGTTCGAATGGTCAAAATCAGTGTTTTAAATTTCGTACCGTATCGGCCGGTACGGCCGAAATTTTTCTTACCTGTTCCGTACCGGCCAAAATACCGACTGTACCGGTCGTACCGGCCTGAATTTCGGCCTGTGTTTTTTTTTTTTTTTTTTTCGTTTTTTCAAACTACAAGCTTATTTTTTAACCCCCAATTCAGACTAGACTATTTATAATTTATATATATATATGTATTTATATATAATTTATTTATATATAGACTATTATTTTGGAATATAATTTTTATATATATTTTTATATATAATTTATTCATATATCGACTATCCCGAAACGTTATCCCGAAATGATATCCCGAAATGGTACCGGTACCGAAATATTTCGTTCCAGTGCCTTGACCGGTACAGCGTCCGGTACGGTATTCAAAACATTGGTCAAAATACGTTCGAACAGTTTACTTCAATACATTTAAATATTAAACTAATATATTAATATTTTATATTTTAGTTATAGTCTAATTATATGACACTGTATATGCTAGTATTATAGATGACATTATATATGATACTATATATATGTTATATATATAGTCTAATATATTAACATAATATATTTTAGTTATAATCTAATTAGATGACACTATATATGATACTATATATATGTTATATATATAGTCTAATATATTAACATAATATATTTTAGTTATAGTCTAATTAGATGACCCTATATATGATACTCAATATATGTTCTCTATATAGTCTAATATATTAACATAATATATTTGTGTTATAATCTAATTAGATGACACTATATATGCTAGTACTATAGATGACATTATATATAATATTATATATATGTTATATATATAGTCTAATATATTAATATAATATATTTGTGTTATAGTCTAATTAAATGACACTATCAATTATATATTATAATATGATATTACTATGTTACTAAACTATAGTATCATCTAATATGTCTATATATATTAATGTTGTTCTTTTATTTGAAAGTATAGTGTAAAAAAAATATTCGTAAACATTTACCAAACCGTTTGAACGGTTAACAATAAACGTTCGAACGGTTAATGTTCGAGCGGGAATGCATCCATTACCATTCGAACATACTATTTATATGTTCGAACGTGAAAATTTAGGAGGGAATTTTTTTCCGCTACAAATTTTCACGTTCGAACAGTTAGTAAATAACCGTTCGAACAGGAAATCTTCTGCAAATACATGACAGAACCTCACAATCTCGCTCTCCTCTCGCGCGCCACTCTCAGTCTCATAAGAAACAGAGACCCTTCGCGACACCAAGTATAAGTCTTCCTCAATCTAGCCCCCAAACTCAAAAGAGTTTTCATCTCACTCAATTATTCTCGGATTACTACTTGTTGGGAGCTCCTTCGCACGGCATATAATCTAATCTTCTTGTCTTTTCATCTCCAAAAATTCAGGTATGCATTTTATATTCTTATTTTGGTTTGAATATAATATTTTGCAATGTTAAAAATTTGTATGCTCTTGAATCCTTGATATTGTTGTTTGTGTTGATGTGAGTTCGTGATTAATGGGATTTTCTGTTGTTGAAGACGACTGAAATCTAGAATGAATCTGTTTGAACGGATTAGTCTTACCGTTCGAACATGTATTTTATTGTTCGAACATAGTTTAGCACTTTTTCGAATGTAGACTATACATCAATATATTTACAATTAGAATACAAATATATAAGGATAGTTGTAAATTATACGTACAACTAAATCTTAAAAATAAAATACAAATAGTTAAGATTTAATAACACTTAAATAGTTAATTCTAAATTAAAATTAAGTATTTATATTAAAATAGTATTAAATCTTTAAATTAAAATACAAATAGTTAAGATTTAATAATACTTAAATACTTAATTCTAAATTAATAAAATGAAGTTTGTAAATTAAAATACTACTAAATCTTTAAATTAAAATACAGATAGTTAAGATTTAATAATACTTAAATACTTAATTCTAAATTAATAAAATGAAGTTTGTAAATTAAAATACTACTAAATATTTAAATTAAAATACAGATAGTTAAGATTTAATAATACTTAAATACTTAATTCTAAATTAATAAAATGAAGTTTGTAAATTAAAATACTACTAAATATTTAAATTAAAATACAGTTAGTTAAGATTTAATAATACTTAAATACTTAATTCTAAATTAATAAAATGAAGTTTGTAAATTAAAATACTACTAAATCTTTAAATTAAAATACAGATAGTTAAGATTTAATAATACTTAAATACTTAATTCTAAATTAATAAAATGAAGTTTGTAAATTAAAATACTACTAAATCTTTAAATTAAAATACAAATAGTTAAGATTTTATAATACTTAAATACCTAATTCTAAATTAAAAAAATACAAATATTTGAATTAAAATACTATTAAATCTTTAAATAATACCTACTAATTATGTTTTTGTTGTATTGTTGTTTAAATAATATGTTGTTATTGTTTGACATATGTTAGCATATCTTGTATTGTTTGTTCATCAAAATAAACCTTAGACCCGTTCGAGAGTTATCAATCCGGATGAATGCTTGATTAATAACTCTTGAATTGTCCAGAGTGGACAGTTTGGGATTGTAAGATCATTCTTGCAAACTATCGAACTATTTCTGTTGTCGTCCAACATTATGATTTTGGTAGATTCATCCATTGTTCTCCATATATGCAGTTTCGGTGATGGTGCAACGACATGTTAATCGTCAGTGCACACAACCAAACAAGCATATTTGGAGAACTATAGGGAGATGCTACCAAAATTTTGTTGGACGTGACAGATAATAGATCATAGGTTTGCGACTATAATCTTACAATCCCGAACGGGATAGGACAACTACCCGGTGAAAGGTGGCATACTCCTTGATTGATACATGATACATGCTTGTTTGCAGATGCACACGTGATTATTTGTAATGAATATAGTCGGCATGGATTAGAGTTGGATGAGAATTAGCAATCGATTGGGTCAGAATTACAATGTATATGCTGAAGATGTTAAGAAATTCTTGGAGTTTGCATTGGGTACATGCAATAGTGATGGGCGTATTAGATGCCCATGTAGAGAATGCAGGAATTTGCATTCTCATAAGATAGACTTGGTGAGAGAGCATCTATTTGTCAAAGGTATTGATAAAAGTTATTCCGATTAGGTCTTACATGGCGAACCATATCCAACTTCATTTGAGGCTCTACATGAAGAAGAAGAGATCGATGAATGAGCACCAACGTAATACATGCATGTAAGAATGACTGCATATTATTTTGGCGAGAGAATGAGCAGTTGAACGAGTGTCCCATATGCCACGAGTCAAGATGGACATCAAACAAGCAAAATGTTCCGCAAAAGTTCGTACGCCACTTTTCATTAATACCTAGATTACAACGATTATTTATGTCACGCGCAACGGCTGTAGGCATGACATGGCACTCATCAGACAGAGTAAGGAACGATGATATTTTGTCACATCCTGCAGACTCCAAGGTATGGAAGGAATTTGATCACGAACGCCCATGGTTTACTGAAGAACCACGTAATGTAAGACTTGGGTTGGCAACAGATGGATTTAGTCCGTTTGGGAACATGAGTACTAGTCATAGTACTTGGCCAGTTATACTTATGCCTTATAATCTACCACTGTGGAAGTGTATGAAAGATCCACATTTCATGATAAGTTTGTTCATTCCAGGTCCGAGGTCACTGGGAAATGATATAGACATACACTTACAGCCATTGATTGCAGAATTGAAAGATTTGTGGGAGAATGGGGTTGTCACATTTGATTCATCAACAGGCAAGTCGTTCAAGATGCATATTGCGGTGTTGTGGACAATAAATTATTTTCCCGCTTATGGAAATTTATCAAGTTAGAGTACTAAGGGGAAAATGGCATGTCCAACTTGTAACAAACATACCAAATCTGAATGGCTTACATACGGGAGGAAATTATGTTTCATGGGTCATCGTCGATTTTTACCTGGTGACTATAGATGGCGTGGAAATTCTAGAATGTTTGATGGAACTGTTGAATAGGGCCAACCTCCACCATATTTGTCTGACGAATATGTACTTACACAATTTATAGATGTTGGTTGTAATGAATTTGGTAAAAAACAACGAAAGAGAAAACGAGCTACGAATGAGTTGAATTGGACAAAAAAGAGTATATTTTTCAAACTCTCGTATTGGTCGAAGTTAAAATTGCGGCATAGTCTTAATGTTATGCATATTGAAAAAAATATCTGTGAATCCGTATTGGGAACATTGATGTCAATTGAAGGAAAAAAAATGATACAATAAACTTAAGGAAGGATTTGAAGCGGTTGAGAATAGGATGGGAAATGTAATTGCAAGAAAATGGTTCGTCTGTCTACATGCCGATTAGGTGGTATACATTGTCAAGGAACGAAAGGGTTACATTTTGTGAGTGGCTAATGAAGATAAAATTACCAGACGGTTATGCCTCGAATCTAACAAGGTGTGTGCGAACAAATGATTGGAAAATAACTGAATTAAAAAATCATGATTGTCATGTCTTCTTACAGCGTATCTTGCCTAGTGGTATCCGTGGGTGATTGACCAGAGATGTGCGCGTGGCTTTGATTGAGTTTGGTGCATTTTTTAAAGACTTATGTGTTAAGACGTTGAATGTAGAAGTTTTGGATCAAATGGAACGAGAAATTGCCATAATATTGTGTAAGTTAGAAAGTATTTATCCACCGTCATTCTTCGACGTCATGGTTCACCTAGCCGTTCATTTGCCACGTGAGGCTCGACTTGCAGGACCATTTCAATATAGATGGATGTATCCCATTGAACGATTTCTTGGAAAGTTGAAACGTACAGTGGGTAACAAGACCTGCCCAGAAGGATCAATTGCAGAAGCATATATTGACGATGAGTGGCATACCTTCTATTCCAAATATTTCCACGGAGTTGACACTCGGTTTGATCGGCCGGAAAGAAACTTTGACGTTGACCGACCAAGACAACGCAATGTGTTTTTTGTGTTTTCCCAACAAGTACGTCCAATTGGTGCAGTGCGTGGTTATGACTTGTGTGGAAGAGAGTTCAAGAAAGCTCAGTGATACATGCTGAACAATTGCTCTGAGATAGAGAACTACTAGAAGTTATAACTTTTTCTTAATTTAAATTCGCTCATTTACTTTAAAAAAAGTCTAAGAATATAAAAAATTTGTGGTGGTAATCATCAATTTCAGTGATCATATTAACGTGCTCAAGGAACTGTGAATAAATTATATAAACCAGAAACATGAAGAGGAGTTCCCGAGATGGTTTGAAGAACGAGTAATGACATTACATATGCTTTACTCAATAACCAATGAAAAAATATTGATTTAAATTTTGATATAATATATGTTTTACTCAATATGTAGGTTGTACAAATGCATGCGAATAATCCAAACGATATATCGGATGAACTGTATGCATTGGAGCGTGGCCCATCGAGACGCACTGCTCAATATTCTACATGTATTTCTCGGAGAAGTAGGTATCACACAATGGATCGAGATTGTTATAAGAAAATCCAAAATAGTGGTGTCCTAGTCGAAGGAAGTCATGATGGAGAAAATATTGATTTCTATAGGGTTATTGTCGATATAATTAGAATGAAATATTTGGGAGAGCTTGCGGTGTATCTGTTTAAGTGCGATTGGTGGGATTTAAGCAATCCTCGTACTGGAGTCCATGATGATGAATATTTTTTTAGTGTTAATACATCAAAAAAATGGTATGAAGATGATCATTTTATTTTGGCTTCTCAAGAATCTCAAGTATTCTACTTAGATGACCCAAAGTTAGGAAATCAATGGCGAGTAGTACAAAAATATTCTCCAAGAAATATATATGATGTTATCCCTCAGGCGAAAGGACAAGATGAAGAAAAAGATGACCCCTCTACTCAAGAAGCATACCAAGAGAGTCAACCCGCCTTAAATTTGTTTGTGGATTTAAACCAGTATGAGATGATTCCAATAAATAGAGAAGATATTGAGGCTGAAATTGTTGATGCGACAGTTGAGAAAAATGTTAAATCATCTGAAGTATCTACAGATGATAAGAGCGAATTGTCAAATGAAACTGATACAGATTATGATTGATCAATTATGTGTTAACATTACACTTGATGACAAATATTTTACTTATTGAATATATCAATAGTTTCATATTATGTCGCTAAAGAGGAAGGAAGTTCGCAACCCATCTCCACCTGTTCCTAGCTCTCCTTCAGACTCACCATTAGAGATTGACTCTACAAAATAAGGTAAAAATATAATACTCATAAAAGTTATTAATTAAGGTCCTATAATAGACATATAAATGAAATGATTACAATGTTATATTTTGTAGAGTCTACAGTACAATCTCGTCAAGGTCGAGGCACCACTAGAGGGGTGACATTGAAAAAATATCGTAAGGTGGGTAAGATCAAGGTTAACATTCTTGACGAATATACCGAGGGCGAAGGACAACCAACAGATTGGCTTGCATCGCATGTGGGTGCTCTTACACGAACTTACGCACCTTTGGCAACAACTTCATGGAAGAAAGTCCCCCAAGATGTTAAAGAGCTTATCAAGAAGTGTTGTTTGGTAATGTTTAAAACATTGATTAGTAGAATAATTTCTATATTTTACTTAAATTTAGAATATTATAAATGATAATGTGTTTGTGACTATTTTTTTCAAGGATGATTTTGAATTAAATTTTGGTCGGAGAGATAAGCGTAAGACTGTGGAAGAGCTTATGGGTAATGCATTCCGCAAATATAAGGCGAGGTGCCATTAGCATTATAATAAGTTTGAGAAGAAGGAAGATGCACGCCAACATCCTTTTCAGGATGTCCGACCTTCTGAGTGGGAAAAACTTTGTGACATGTTTGAGGATCCATCATATCAGGTATAATTAAATTTAATTATTTTACTTGTCCTATTTATCATTTCGCTTCATAATATTTTCAATTTCTTTGCAGGAGCGAAGTTCTATAAACAAAACAAATAGATCAAAATTGAATATTAATCATCATGCAGGCTCGATCTTTCCATCGCCTCTCTAAGAAATTGGTATTGCTATTTTTTTCTTATTGGATATAGTTCATTATTTGGATGAATCATAACGACTTTATATCCTAACACATTTATTGTAGCAAAATTCAGATACCAATTATAATCTGACAAAATTATATGCTGCATTGCACACTAATCGTAATGGAGAGTGGACTCATCCTGATACCCGTGAAAATTATGTAAGTATTATAACATGTTTTAATTAAATATATTAGAATATTTATGACAATATTAATTTTTTATCTTATATATGACTAGGATAAAATGGTTGCCCTACGTGCTGAATCTGCGTTAGATCAAAATTCATCAACAAGTGATATTGATATTTTTACACAAGTCCTGGGTCAATGTTCAGGACATTTGAGGGATTTGGGTCGCTATGTAAAGCCTTCTCCCTCTTCCTCTTCCTTTTCTTCTGGGAATGCATCTATGACTTTTATATTGCTAGAAAATGCGAATTTCAAAATCGAAGAATTGACTGCAAAACAGCATGAGTTAGAGGCTCAATTGGCAAAACAAGCAGATATGGAGATGCCTCTCAAACAACATGAAGAACAACAAGAAGAGTTCAGAAGACAGATGCAACTCCAAATACAGCAGCTTATGCAACAGTACAGGCCTCCAAGCAACTCATTATTTTTTCCGTACAGATTTTGGGATTATCTATTTATGTACAAACAATGCCAGTCTCACAGTTATTTATTTAGTTCGCACTTATTATAAAACTTTTGTGAGTGTTAAACAGTTTCTAATGTATTTTTTCAAATATTATGAATGTTTATTTGGTTTTCTATTATTGACTTTAAATAAAATAGTTATCGTTTGAACAACCAAATAACGTTCGAACGTCATTTATTTATGTAGTGTTTGAACATAACTTATACCGTTTGAACCTATATACCGTTCAATCTGACCCTTTAACGTTCGAACGTAAAGCTAAATTCATACCGTTCGAACGAATTTATTTTTGTTCGAACGTATTTTGCAATCGTTCAAACACGTTACTACTGTTCGAACGTAAAATCTTTTTTGTTCAAACGATATTCTAGGATGAATTTCAACCGTGACAAAAGAAATTCCTGTTCGAACATGTTCGAACAGTTTCCTTCAATTTCATCCCAAAAGATATTTTTTGGGACAAAATGGTGATTTTCGTCCCAATATACATTTTGGCACAGTGTCATTGGAACAAGCTCGGGATGACTTTTTTTCATCCCAAAAAATCTTTTAGGACGAAATGGCTATCTTTTGGGATGAAAATTTTCGTCCCAAAAGAGCCTTTCTATTGTAGTGCAGCATGCATGACTTCTGATCTTCCTTCGATAACCAAAAGTGGGCTTTTAAGGTCGAGCATGCAACTTAATGAAGACACGCTTGGTGAGATTAATTGTTTCAAAATGGATGGTGCCTGCATGCATGTATCTTACAGTTTTTGAATATTGATCGATGCCATGTATGTGTATGTATGTATATATATATAGAGAGAGAGAGAGAGAGTTACGATGATTTGATTAATTCATCCTTTTGTCCTTGTGATTTTAAGAATGGTTCATATTAAATTTGCTTAATTTTGCCAACAAATTGGACATGAGCAGCTAGCAGCAGTACATGATGATCAACAATCTTTAATCTCTTGACTGCTATTGATTCACACATATTGTTAACTGAAGATGAATGGCATGCAATGCTTCAGGATCATTTCATTAATTATCATAATATTATTAAATTTTTGTGTTTTTCTTCGCTTACTTCTATGGTTCCACAAAAATTTAATTTCAATGTATAATTCACTTTTACACCCTCCTATAAAAACTGAGTTCCGCAACAGAGAAGTCCATTATTTTTACACACTCGGTGACTAGGCATTATTTTATTTAAAAAAAATAGTGTGACTGAAGCTAATGCTTTCTTCTTCCCTCCCTTCAGCGTTTCCTTCTCCCAAACCTTCAAGTTGACGTTCTCCTCCCTCCAACTTCTTCTTCAATAGCATCTCCTTCTCCCAGCAAAACCCAAACCCAATCGCATGTTGTTCATCATTCTAAACAAGAAAACCCACTAGCAAAACTCAAACCCAATCGCAACAACCCTTAAAGAAACAAGAAAAAAAATCTCAACAGAGAATTTCTCCAGGGCCGTAATGCACCAGATCTCACATTCGCAACAACCCAACATTAAATCCCATTAACAAGCCATCTACTCCAGCTGAAAAATCACCAAGTAATAAAATTTGCACAGATTGCATCGTGACAAAGAAAAGAGATGGATCATTTCTTTATCGATTAATTGCAAGTTTATGTGAAGTGTGGTGTTGTGTTCATCAATTTGTGGGGTTACGGTTGAAGGAAAACCGAAGGTGGAAGGAGAAAGGTACGAAATATGAACTGCTGGCCATCTGTTTGAAAACGAAGGATGGAGAAAGAAAGCTATTTGTGTGAAATAAATAAGGGTAAAATGGACAATTAACAGGTTGATGAGATGGAGAGTGTGCAGGGTGTGTTAAGTGGGAAGGCTTCTAAACAACATTTTCGTATTATTTGACATGTGGACGAGCATTAATTGTGGATACCTTAGATACTTTCACCTACTATTTTTTTTTTTTTTTTTTTAAGTAAATCTGTGCTTTCATTCATATCAGTGTTGGCCTATACAAGCTATATCATGTAAAACTGCCCTATACACTTCCTTTGGACACTCTTATATCCATACTTTCGCTTCCTTATTACATGAGAGACCTAATTTGGCTAATTGATGAGCTACATTATTACCCTCTCTTTCTATATACTGTATATTCCACCCATTTCTACCCTGAATAACTCTCTTCACATCTTCTGTCATTTGACCATACCACGCCCAACACTCTTGATCCTTATTTATGGCCTTTATCACCTCTAAAGCATCCCCTTCAAAAAGAACAGATGAGAAATTAAGTTCATCACAAAGTGTTAGTGCCCTCCATAACGCCAGCGTTTCTGCAATTACTGGATGAGCCACATACTGCTTGTTCATGCACAAAGAAGCTAAGATCTCCCCTTGGGATTTGGGAATCTCTTATCACAACTCCTCCACCCATCTTCTGGTTTTTTGACTCATATGCAGCATCCCAATTCACTTTTATGCTACTACCATGTGGAGGTTTCCATCTTACAATGCCTCTGTCATTACTCACAATAGCCCTTGGCCTCTCAGAATTACTTTGTACCTGCTGAAATTCTTCAAGGCTGTCCCTAGCTTGTTTCACCACCACTCTGGGACTAGAAAAGGTCCTTTCAAAAATAAATTTGTTTCTTCTAATCCACAGCCCTCTCATAATGGCTGCCACAACTTCCAACTCATCCTACTGCAAGTTCTGAGTCAGCTTCTCCCACAACTTGAGCATATCAACTTCATTGCATGACCATTTTTGGATAGGACTCATCAACTCTGCCCATACATCCGATGCAACTGCACGACTCCACAAGGTATGGCATATCGATTCCTCTTTCCCTTCACATATCGGGCATGTAAGGCCCAGTTTCTTTGTCAAAGTGGCTTGGAACCGTGCGTGGAAATGGCCCAGCCATTTCAGTGCTTAGTGAGACCACCAAGCGGCGTCATTTTAGGGAGGTTAGTAGTTCTCTTCCTCCATCTCCGTCACTTTCTCCCTTTCTCTTCGCATTTTCAGTTATTATTTAAGTTTCTCCAGCAACTCTCTCTCGTCTCCCACGTCTCCCACATCTCCCACGTCTCCCTCTTCTCTTTTCGATTTCATCTTTGTTTCTGGTTACTGGCGTTAGATTGTGATTTCCGAATCCTATGCTCTAAAATTCTGCATCTTCAGTTTTATCGCTTGCTCTGTTTTTGGTTTCGGTGGTTGCCGTCTACTGCATTTCGTAGTTCCTCTCCATCAGCATTTCGGTTCCTCATCTTCAAGTTGGCAAGCGTCACTTCTTATCCCTCCTTATTCGACCGGTAAGAATCCCATCTTCAAACTTTTGATTTTCGATCTCCTCTGCTACTTCCCCGATTTTGGTTTGTTTTATACTCATTTTCTGCGGTTTCTATTTTGGGTCCTTACTGTGAGATTGAGTAGTTTTTTTTTGTGAGTCTTTCTGGTTGTTATGCGTGGTGAGTATTTCGAGTTGGTGTATTGTCCTAATTTTGGATTATTTGAAGTTACATTGTAGTAGAATTATGGATTTGTGGTTGAGAATATATTTGGAAGTATTAGTTTATACTTTCTGCTATGGAGTTGGGAATGGAAAGAAGAGTGCTTTGTGTAGTGTAAACTGGTTAAGTTGGCAAATTCTGCGTACTTCGCTCGAGCGGTCTGTCGAGCGCGACTCGAGCGAACAGCCAAATGAACATTGGCTTGAGCGGAGTGTTGAGCGAGACTCGAGCGAACCTCTCTGACTTGCCTTCGCTCGAGCGTAGTGTCGAGCGAGACTCGAGCGAACCTCTCTGACTTGCCTTCGCTCGAGCGGTCAGTCGAGCGAACTTGGCTCGAGCCAACTGTCGAGCCAATTGTCGAGCCAACTTTCAGCAAACACTTTTTCAGTTCCGAATCAGTCTCCACTTATAGCCAACGTACTGAGTTTAGTATAGAATATTTTGGGTCGAAGTGTGGGCTGTCCGGATTGTTATTTGGCTAGTTAAGTTTGATTAAACTCGTTGAATTATGGTCTAGAGTTTGAGTTCTTGAGTTGTTTAAGACCAATTGTGTATTGTTGGACTTTAATATTTAGTTTATATTATCTTATGAATAGGTGGCGAGACGGATAGAGATCGTATTCAAGTCATAGATAATACGCTGCAGGAGTCAGGTAAGCGGGGTTCCTATGCTAGGTTTTATACAAGTTAATAAGACTGAGGTTGATTTTCTGAAAACTTTGCATATTTTGTGTTGTGTTGGGAACTTGTGGAAATAAAGATCAACCTCGGTCACTCATCTGCATACTCATGAAATCTGTACGAAAAAGGAAAAATATGTTCTGGCATGCATTGTGTAGACATGAGCTAAATTCTGTCATGTGGTTTCTGAAATCTGAAAAATGAGCGATATTGAGAATATGAAAAGTTGTACATTTATTTAGAAAGATGTTCTGACTTTTGTGTTCAGTGTCGGTAAACTGTCTGATTCTGTTTCGGTACTCTGTATTATTTTGATATAACATTTGAAAACCTTTGGCATGGTGTACTGGTTTTCGTATCTGACTCTGTCTCTGCTTTGCTCTGCTCTGCTCTGTTATGCTCTGCTCTGTTTGGGTTGGTACCGACTTCTCTGTCTCTGAGTGCACCCACTTTGGATACAAAGTGGTTTTATTGTAGTCTTTCCTGTGTGCACACTCGGGGTTCCGAGAAGAATAAAGGAAAGATTTCACCTCTGTCTCTGCCTGGTTTGGCCACCGGGGTTAGCACAACCCTACCACGGGGGTGAAACATGGTCTCTGCTCTGTTTGATGCTCTGTTTTGATTTGATGATGATACTCAGTTTATGTTATGCCAAAGTACCATGGGTTTTACTTGTTTTAAAACCATCGCTCTGTTATTTTGAAAATATGTTACGTTCTGCACGATAACTCTGGAAAAATATTTTGTTCTGCATACTCTCCTTGATAAATGCTCATGTTTGCACGCTAGCATATGATTTCTGCTTACTGAGTTGTTGATGACTCACCCCCTATCATTATAATATTTTTCAGATGATGTGGTGAGTCCAAATGAGGACCTGGATTAGAATGCTCTTTGTGTCTAAAGCTGAGGAGATGTTAGTAGAAGAAGGACTTCTGGTGTTCTTAGTTTTAATATCTTTGGGTTTTATTTATGTCTTGAGTTTAGTAAGATTTATGAAATATTTAGTTGGTTTGTTATGACTATCGGGAAGTTATGGACCCCTTTGATTTATTATTATTGCATTAAAGATTGTGTGGAGTTTGTAATGAGATTATTGAGAAGATTTGAGATTGATTTTCATTTATGAAGTTGTTGGAGATTACCCTTTGGATGTGTTGGGAGACATGTTTATGAGTGACAGGTAGTAATTCTCCAAGCCACCCGGGTTTGGGGCGTTACAGGGCACCTAGGATCTTACTTTCACCTACTATTTATTTGCCTTCTTCTTCTCATTTCTTCTCTCTTCTGCTGTCTCTCCCAAATCTAAATCTCCCAACTTTACATCTCCAAACCAACCCCATGGAAGCTTCTTGACATATTTTGGGTCTACTAAATACAAGAACGCGTGCTTCATTTCTTCTTCTGGCGAAATGTGTCGGGTTTAGCCCGGCCACATTATTTCCGATTTCGGGACGTCTAGTATAGATAGGAATGTGAACACTACGCCTCTTGCATTTTTTTATTTTTTTATTACGCACATCTCTTATTTGATTAATGCCTATTTAACAAAAAATAAAAAAAAAGATTAATGTCTAATGCGCCATGCTTTGCGAGTGGATCGGCAAAGTGAATTCGGATCTCTGGATTCAAAAAAAAAAAACAAAACAAAGGGGTACCAGGTTTATCCGGATTCCTGCCTGAATTGGTTCCGAGCCGAAATCCAATTTCTCAAATTCCAGACCGGCCGAAAAAAATCTCACCCGAATGAACCGTCCCAACTTTTTTAATCAACCTTCTTTCATATCTTTTAATGTTTTTTCAACTTTTTATTGCTCATGTTGAGTGTCGTCGCTTATTGGTGTTGAGTACCAATTTGAAAGTAATTTGAAAGTTGACCATAACCATAGGTATACTTGTAAACTTTTTAAGCTACAGGAACATTTTCAGTAACTTCCCTTTTTACACTATCAGAATTTGATACAAAATAAAATTATAGATAGAGATTATCTCTAATTCTTCACTTGACATCTATTCTAGCTTAGACAGAGTATGAAATTTGTAAATTCTATCTTAGATAGAATTATACTGTCTCTCAGACGATAGTCTATAGAGATTTACAGTATGGACTAAATTATGTTAGTCACAGTTGTGTACAGGAGAGCTATTAATATTATAATTGACTTGTTATGTATATTTCAGGTCAAAGTTGTAATATCTATTATTAATAAATACATTATATTTTATAAAAAAAAGAAAGTGAGACATAGATACAACATGAAAATTTATAATATTTAATATTATTCGTACGAAGGTTCGGGACAATGTAAACCATAAATGAGCATTTAATTATGTCTTATTTTCTCTCTAAAGTGGACCATAAAATTTGATAAATAATTAAAGGGAATATATTAATTAGAGAAATATTTTAGTCATAAAAAGATTTCACAAAAATAAAATTACAAACTGACGTGACTTGATATGGTATTTCAGATTGTAAAACTACTTTTATTATAAAATAGATCTAATATATTATATGAAATCATATTAATTTATGAGTTTATTTTTATAAAATGTAATTATAATACTTTTCACGATAAGTCCAACAATACCTATTCTCGCCTAGAAATTTCCAAACCGTTCTGACCCTTATCTTACCGTTTGAAATATCACTCATTCTGAAAATATTGGTCAGAAATCGGAACATATGTTTATTTTGAAGATGCAAAGAACTAAACTAGTCATCCATTTTTCTCCCGAAAAAGTTACAAAAAGACATCATTTATCCTCTTCTACAAGGTTTTTGAATAGAAAAATTATATTTATCATCTTTCTAATTATCATCCTCTCAACTCTCTTGACGTGGCATCAAATAATTGGCCCATAAGTATAATATAATAATTAATTTTTTTTTAGAAGAAGACGGTATCTTAATTTTATTAATTGTTCTCGCTTATGGTAAAAGAATACCGTAATTAAATATATCAGTCATTAAATGTCACATTTTGAAATAGTGAGATGATGATGATAAAAAAAAAAAAAAAAATAGTTATCAAAATAAGCTAGATGACTAACAACGTTGCAATGTACCTTTATCTCTCTCACTTCAGTTGTTCTTCTTCCAAACCCAAACTTTTTTTTAAGGTCTTCAACAGCCCTTTTCTAGTTCTCGCTCTACTCAAGTTTCTTAGCTTGTTCATAGGTCAGTTTCTCTAGTTCGCTGAATCGTCGCTCCCCTTTTATCTCTCTCTTTATTTCTTTCCTTCTACACTGACTCATCGAGCAATTAGGCAGTATATTGCATGTAGGATATCTGTTTTAGCTGGGTTCTATACTTTTCTCTACAACCAAACGAGACAACATGATAAAGAAATAAAGAGAGAAATTTTGTCTTCGGCCTCAAATATTGCTTGTATATACTTCACCTATAACCATATGTTTCTGTGTTTTAACAGCGGCCCAATACAAATTGAGGCCTACAAAATGTAAACAAGTCATTTTTAATTATATTAATGAGGCACTATTAAATAAAAGCTTTTTAATTTATATTTCATACAAAAATTTAAAATGAGGCCTTATTGTGAATTTTGTGCTCCAATTTAACATGAGGATCTTAGAAAGGTTTAGTAAAAAAAAATTATTCTGACTTTTACTTAATGAAATTGTTTGTATAAATTTTTCTAAAAAATCTAAAATAAAAACATCCCACTTTTATTTTTGGGAATCTTGTATAGGGCTCAACTCCCTTGGGATGACCCTTGGGCTTCCCCCGCTGGGCTTCATGTGTTTTGTTTGAGTCTACGTTTTATTGCTTACTTAGAATATTGGTAATGGACTAGTCAAATATCAATGTAAGTCTAAACTTTAGCTAGATGTGAGAAAAAGCCTCCACATTGGACTAGCTAATAGTCCAAAGCTTAAGACTTGATGAATAGTAAATCTTAAGTCCTCTTCAAACATAGCTAGCTACTATTCACAATGGAAAGTAATATTTAATTATTTCATCACTTCCCTCTCTCTTTGAATGGTAAAACATGCATGGCATGTACATTATTTCTACAAAGTATGAAGATCTAATAAATATATAAATTGTATTTGCAAAAAAAAATAAAAAAAAATGAAAAGTATTATATTATATTATTATTTTAACTTTATAATGGCTAGTCCCTAGCAATTGTCAAGTCCAAAATTTAGCTAAAATCTTAATTTTTTTCTATAGTATCAATTTTTGATTAAATAAGTCTACATTGGACTAGCTATCTTAAAGTTAAAATAATAATATAATATTATATATATATATATATATTTTTTTTTTTTTACAAATACAATTCATATATTTCCTAGATCTTTATGCTTTGTAGAAATAATGTGTTTACTCTATCAATATTCGCAATTAGTAGAATAAATAAAAAATTTTACTAGTGCATGCCATGCATGTTTTACCATTCAAAGAGAGAGAGAAGTGATAAAATAATAAAATATTATTTTCCATTGTGAATAGTAGCTAGCCATGTTTGGAGAGGATTTAAGATTTACTGTAGCTCAAGTTTGGACCATTGGCTAATCCAATGTGGAGGTTTTTTCTCACATCTAGCTAAAGTTTAGACTTTTATTAACATTTGGCTAGTCCATTACCAATGCTCTAGGCATCCTTAAATTCAGACAAGTCTTGAAAAGAAAAATAATAATAATAAGACAAGGAAAGAAAGGATCATGCTGTCATTACCATGTCGTCCGACTACCCATTTATCTACTGATGTTTACATTAGTACCAGACGTATGTGTAGGCAATAAAATATGACGAGGAAGGAGCCTTGTCAATCTTTGTTTCTTCTTGGTGTTCTCATATACCCAAATATCAATGCTAATGGTTTGGAGCCCTCTCAAATACGAGCCAAAAGTTTTGAACAGGCAAAAAAAGAAAAATGTATCCGACCGGGGTACTCCCTGTTTTGCACAATTTTCAGCCATTAAAATCAGTTTCTCTTCAGGAGAACTGCTAGAACTACAAATAAATTATACAAAAATAATCCTATAAAATAGCGTGATTTTATGTAATCCATTAAATCTATTCTATAATAAAAATAACTTTACAATCTGACAAATCACATTAAGACATATCAACTTGTGAGATTACTTTTATGTAATCTTGCTAAAGTATATATTTCTCTTCTGATGAAGAATAGAAATAAGCACACTTATTAACCTTGGAGTCAAATCGGAGCTCGAGGTGGCTAACACTAGCCTGGTTTACTTACAAATCTCAAGTCAAGTATGAAACTGAGCAAATGAAAAATATAGTCTAGCGTTTCATACTAACCGCTCGGTTTGCCCCCTCTACGTGGCATATTTATTTTTAAAAAAAAAATGAAAACAAAATGAAACCCAACAGAGGGATTTCAAATGAAAGTAGGGAATTCTTCCATTTGGTACAAAAACAAATTTTCGAAAGAATGGCAGACCAACTTAACAACTACTTGTTCACACACATAATCTCTTATTCGATCCGTCTCTGGTTTTATGAGATATTTTTTCACCCTCTTTCCTATGAACAAATGGCCATGTTTGAATATATAGAAAATAAAATAATATTTGGTTGGCTAAGAACAGCAACAGCTCTACCAGCAGTAGCATCTCTCTTTCATGCCCTCAGAGCCTCAAAAGAGATTATAGGAATTCATCTGGTTCCATGTCCATCTCGTTTCCTCTATGATTTTGTGTCAGATCTACGTTCTTTTACTATTTTGCTTCAACCTAAATTTTATGTGGTTCCAAAGTTCTGAGCAGTAACAACCGAGCTTGAGCTAGAGGAGGCATGGGCAAAAATTAGCTTGTACATGAGCTTGAGTCCAAAGCTGGACCAGTCATTGGAAGATGTGGCTCTAGATTTGGCAAAGGGTGATGGTTCGATGAACCTCCAATTTGATAATGAGTGTGTAGCGCTTGAGCCATAGGATTTCATTCTCAATGAATTATCAAATCCAAGACCTGATCTCCTTGAAGCAATTTGTTTTCCGCCGCCCCCGAGGGGGGGGGGGGGTGTTGCAGGGCGGCAAGCAAAGTTAAAACTAATAAAATATTTTTTGTTTTTCTATACAATTTTTTTCTGCGGTATAGAACAATCTGATAGTAAGATCTAAAATAAAATAAAATACATTTAATACAACCTATGTATTAAAAAAATATATAATATGTCAAGAACAATATATTATTGAAATAACATAAAGACACTCATACAAATATATCAAACACAAGAAACACAGAGTGTTTAAAATTGTAACTTGCGTTCTTTTAAAGAAACAAAATCATCAAGTATTGAATCTAAATCTAAATTTTTAGCTATTTCTCTTTCCATATAGACAACTAAATTATTTGCTAAAAACTTATCTTCAATTTTGTTGCCAAATCTTATTTTAACAATCTTCATAGTTGAAAATACTCGTTTACTAGTTGTTGTAGATACTAGAAGAGTCAAAACAAGACAAATCAATCTATCAATAAGATAGTATGTCTTTGATTTCTCTATCTCTAGCAATCTTCGACATAAATCTGCAATAGATGACAAATTCTAAAACTTCGGATTAATAAGCACATCAACTTCAAAATGTTTCAATTGAAACCTTAAATTAATTTTCTCGTTCTTAGAAAAAGTAAGAGGATAATACTTTTCGGCAAAACAACATATATCATCAATATTAAAGAATTTATAAGCATCCTTTGCATCCAAAGCTGAGCTAAGGGTTAAAAGCTTTGTCGCTCCATCACCAAGCCTATTGTTAAGCTCTTGCATTTGAAATCTATAGTAGTATTAAATATTTCAAAATGATAATGATGCTCTATTGTAATGTGATCTTTTTTATGATGACCACGACTTTGTACATAACGAGAGCTCGATTCTGGAATGTCAATATCAAATTTCTTGGAGAAAAAGACAACATTCTCAAGCAGATTTTCTCAACCTTCATTCCTCAACTTTTGAATTAGTCCTTTTGTAGTAGAAACTATATTCATGGCATTCAAGATGTATTGAGATTTTTGCTACAAAATTTGACTACAAACATCAGTAATACCCATGATTTTTTTCATTAAATGTTAAATAAATATAAATTGGAATGATGTAATTATTTTGTAAGCAGCATTTGCATCTCTGTGTTGAGAGTAAGTGGATCATTCTTTTATTATGTTTTCAAGCATCGATCAACTGACTCCAACCATTCGTAGTAGACTGCAAATAGAATAAAAATGATAACCCCAACGAAAATCACCGGCTCGTTTGATTGTGCCAATTTGGTTAGCTCATTTTTAATTTTCACTTTCAAGTTCATCAATAGCTATCATATATGCAATTTGTGTTGCCTAAGCAGCTTGCAGTTCATCATGACGTTTACATGAAGCGTCCACCACATTGATAATGAAATTCAAATTTGAGAAAAACTTATGAACATAAACTACCTCTCTAGATGCAGCAACCAATGCTAACTATAATCTGTGAGCAAAATAATGAACATAGTATGCATATGGGAAATCTTTAAAAAATAATGCTTGCAATTCTTTCCATTCACCACGCATACTACTAGCACCATTATATCCTTGCCCACGAATATTTTAAATATCAAGACAATGATGAGAAAAAACTATAAATATTTCATTCTTTAGAGTCAATGTGGATATATTTTTAACATGTGCAAGATCAAAAAATCGTTCTTGTACAAAACCATCATCATCAACAAATCTCAAAATTATAGCCATTTGCTCCCTTTTAGACTCATCTCGTGCCTCATCAACAATAATGCAAAATTTAGAATTTCTAACATCTTCACGAATTTTATTTATCACTTTCTTTGCAAGAACTTCCAAAATCTCTTTTTGAATTTTGGGTGAAGTATACTTTGAAGATTTAGGAGCATTTTCCAAAACAAGTTTTCCAACCTTGTCATTATACGAAGCCAAGAGTTTAAGCATCTCAAAGAAATTACCAAGATTTTTTAACTCAGGGGTCTTATCATGACCTCTAAAGGAACATCCTTGAAATGCAAGCCATCGAACAACATCAATAAATGTTTTTACTTGGAGTTGAATGTTGAGAATTTGTTCGGAACTTTGTGCATTCATTACTTTATCAATATGTTGTAATTGTTTTAATAAATCCTCGCAAGATTTCACAACATTATTATGACAAGAGCAAGGATTCTCCACAATATGATTCAAAACGACATAATATTTTCCATCATTAATCTTCTTCCAACTTCTAAATCATATGACAGTAAATACATCCCATCCAGAACATCGAGATGCTTTCATTGTAAAAAGATAACAGGGTAAACAATATGCAACATCCTTTGATGGAGAATACTCTAGCCAAGATGCAAATTGTACAAACCAAGAAGCTTAAAAGCGACGAGGATGCTTTTCAAAACTAGAAAATAGATATTTTGAGAGACGTATCTGATATGGACCCATTTTTAAATAAGTTCTTCTTATTTCATCACGTTGATTGATTGGATAGTTCTACATAGGAGGACGTAATCATGGATCTCGTTGTAGAAAGATATATCAATCTCTTTAGAATCAAGTGTTGACGATGTAAAATGAATCTCTTCATATTCTACAATTGGAAAGTTAAGATCAGGATTTTCCTCAGGTTCAATCCTTAGAACTTTAGAAGAATTTTCTAGAATATCAACTTCTTTTCTTTTGAAAAATGAGTCGATAGTTTTTAATTTAGACATAAATCATGAACCTAAATTTAAAATCAAATTGAAACATATAAAATAAAGTTAGATATATATGAATTCAATTACTCATGAAACATGAATTTAAAGTTAATCTTTAAGCACAAAATAAATAAATATTCAATAGACATAATTATATATAAGCCAAACCAAGTAGTAATCAATTTATTTCAAAAAGGAAAATAAAAATTAAACAAAAATACAACTGCATCAATACATGAAAGAAGGGGAAAAGTGAAAAAAAAAAAAAAAACTTCAAAAACACTGCATCAAATTCAATAGATTTAATACAATTATATATATGAAAGAAGAAGAAAATCGAAAAAAAGGGAAAAAATAGAGCAAAGTTAAACCTTGTATCGGGCGACAGGTAGTGACGGAACTATCAAAAGCTCATGATACTGTTACTGTACATAGCTTGTAGGTTTGCACCAAAACTTTGCTTCAAGACATGAGCACATAAGCAGTAAGCTCATGATCAAAATCTAGCCTTTTGGCAGATGGTAAGGACCAGACTTTAAAATCTTAGCAGTAGAAAGTTAGAATTGCAATGTAGCCTTGTAGGCGGCAGTAGAAGAAGAAGAAAATCATCCGAATTCCCTTTTTTATTTTTATTGATAGTAAAAACATGTCATCATGTTATTAGATTATTTTATTTTATATGAGAAGTATTATTTTATTTATTTTATTTTTAAATCAGATTAAATTTTTTTAAATTGGACTTATAAATAATTAATCTATAAGATCAAAATAATTTTGTAGAATCCTGCCAAGATTATTTTTTAGAGAGAGGGTCAACACAATAGCATAAGATTCATTGGGTCTCTTGGAAATGGATAGGGAAGTCAAAATCTGAAGGGGGTATAGGTTTTAGGGACTTTGAGGTATTCAACAAAGCAATGCTTGCCAAACAATGTTGGAGGCTGATCCAACATCCTGACTCTCTTGCAACAAAGGTGCTAAAGGCAAAGAACTACCCAAGAACCACTTTTCAGGAGGCAAAACTAGGCTCTAAACCATCCTTTGCATGGAGAAGCTTCCTTGTAGCTAGGCACCTTGTGGAGGCAGGTTCCTATTGGAGGATCGGTATTGGAAGTGATATCCTCATCTGGAAGGATAAATGGCTTGCACATTCTAATCCTAGCAGGATTCTAAGCATTATCAAGGTGTTGGATAGTAATGCCACAGTAGAAAACTTGATTGATCCTGTCTCAAAGTAGTGGAACTCTAACCTTGTGCAGGAGGTCTTTAAGCCAAGAGAAGCAAAAGTTATCCTGAAAACTCATATAAGTTGTCTTAATAGTAGGGACATATTCATTTGGCAAGGATCAAAAGATGGAGGCTTTTTCAGTCAGAAGTGCTTACCACATGGAAACTGCAAGGATCTGGGCAGAAAAGGGTCAAGCTTTGAGTAGTAATTCCCTCAAAGAAGTGTGGCAATAGATATGGCAACTAAAAGTGCAACCTGGGGATAAGGTGTTCCTATGGAGAGCTTGTCTCAAGGCTCTCCCTACCCAATCTAATCTATTTAGAAAGAGAGTTGTGGAACACCTCCTCTATCCTATCTGTTGTATGGAAGAAAAAAATATTGATCATGCGCTATGGAGATGTGAGTCTGCCAGGGACGTGTGGAGTTAGTGCTCTAAAAGCTTGTAGAAATGTTCTTTCCCTCATCTGTCAATGTTGCAATTGCTTGAAGCTCTATTAAGGTCCATGGATAGCCAGGTTATACAAGAATTTGCTGTTGTGG
This sequence comes from Juglans microcarpa x Juglans regia, assembly GCF_004785595.1. Taxonomy (NCBI): domain Eukaryota; kingdom Viridiplantae; phylum Streptophyta; class Magnoliopsida; order Fagales; family Juglandaceae; genus Juglans; species Juglans microcarpa x Juglans regia. The sequence goes on from NC_054605.1 coordinate 6,640,188, forward strand.
CCAGGAAAATCTAGTGGAGAAGGAACAATTGCATCTTTAAGAAAGACTTTGCACACCCTAATGTACTTATTAAGGAGCCCACAGCCATTCTTGATTTGTTAGCTGAGGAGGAAGCTAACAAAGCTCTCAGAGCCAGTAAGATGTGCACATTAGCATAGGGTTGGAAGGTCCCTCATTCGAACTTGTTCAAGATGAATTAGAATGGTGGTGTTGACAAGGTACAAGGTATAATTGGAGTGGGAGTGTCAATAAGGGACAGTGAAGGCCAGGTTATTGCTACTATGAAGACAAGAAAACATCTATTCCTTGACCCTTTGCTTGCTGAGGCATATGGAGCACTACAAACAGTTAAGTTTGGTTTGGGTCTTGGCCTCACACAAGTTATTCTTGAGGGGGACTCACTGCAAGTTATAAATGCTCTCAAAAGTGACAAAGAAGGCTATAATAGTGCTAATATGCTTGTGTGTGAAGCAAAGCAGTTGATTAAAAATTTTGTTAAGTGAGAGGTTTCTTTTAGGAGAAATGACAACTCTATGACTCACTTATTAGCAAAAAATACTTTTTTTCATTTTTGATTTTATTGTAACATTGGAGGATATTCCTTCACGTATTTCATCCTTGATTTAATGGTATGTTTATGAGTTTTACTTTCAAAAAAAAAAAACTTCTCCCATTTCATAAAGTGACAATGGTTTCCTGATACAGCCCTATATTTTTTTCATTTGTTTTTCTTTTCCTTAAATCAACGGTCGTGATTTCTTATGCAAGAGAACGAAGCGGCTTCGTTTTGCCGTTTCGGTCGCTCTATATAAACACTGTAAACCCAAAACCCTAACTCTAGAACACTCTTTCCTCAAAAGGATTTTTGGTTTCCGAGGACTAGTGTTCTCAAACCTAGCTTTATTTCTCACGCCCTAGGTCAAATTCTACGATTCATCTTTTTGTTCCGTGTTTCTTTAAAGACTGGTGAAATCTGCCTGTGCCTATGATGGTGTTAAATATACTTTGAGACTGATCTCTGTGAAATTCATCTAATATCTGAGGCATGGGTTTTTTTTTTTTATTATTAGCATGGGTATAGTTGCTTTGCCTGCCTGGCTACAAAGTTCGGTAAATACTTTAAATATTTTCAATTTCCAAAATCTCATCGGCAACGAGGCAGATTATCAATATTCTTGCTATGAGTTCAAAGTTTCTCTCTGTTTTGTTATTTCTTTTTTCTTTTGAGTTATGTTATTTGTTATATTTTCTTGAATATGTGATGCTCAGCATAGTCGTTGGCTCGCCACTTTTTTTTTTTTTTGGTTCTGGAAATCACATTCATTTGATAGCATATGGACTGCACTGCAGGTGATGATAAAACAGACAGGGACATCTGTACTCCTTCGGAGGATGATGACTTGTTCTAATGGGAATCTCTCTGATGCAGAGTATTTGCACTCACTAACATATGTGCTTTTTAAGATATAATCAGTGTGTCTTGTTTTCCAACCTCTGTTCTTATTTCGTCTTTAAGTTGAATGAAATTTTTTAATCGAACTATATGTTCTTGGGATGTTACTTTTGGGGTTCTCTGTGTTCAACATTGCACTATTTTCATATTATGAATCGTGGTTTGAATGGATTATGTCTTTCTCATTTTGATATTACCATGAGACTGCTGGGATTGGTTCTTATTAATCTGAGGCGCTTCATTATCTGTTTTTTCCCTGACTTCTTACCTTTTTATTGTAGAACTGATGAACGTATGTTTGGTGAGAGCCAGATTCCAGTCTCAATAAAATGGAGTAAAATTACTCATAGTTTTAAAAAGTAAATTTTTAAGTATAATCTCATACTGGTGAAATTACCTTAATAGTTTGGATTGCGTTAAAATTTTTATGAAATGCCAGTGTTAACTGATTATACTTGAACTTAATTTGAGCGATTGACAACAGAACAGATGAAAATCTATTGTATGCCGGGTTTTGTATTTCGGAATGTGTTGTATGCTGCAACCATAAGCTGCTATTTGCCAATGATGTATTTGAATTGCATGTATTATCAGATATGATTGTGATGATATCTAATTGTCACTACCTCTGAGGCAAAGCTTTACTCTAGAACACAATGCAATTTTCTTTTGTTTTTATATTCCCTACCTCACTCCCTCTCTCCACTGTTCTGTTTTTCCTCAATAATTGTTGTTTGTTGTTTATATTTGACACCCCTTTTTTGGGGTCATCTTGTTATTTTTTTCCAGCATCCTCTGATCTTTCTTGTTTCTCCAATTGTTTATGATTCATCTGTTGTTTGTGATCTTATTCGGCTTTCTTTAGAACAGTTTCATGATATTAGTTATTCTTAAGAACTGTCTGTGTAGACTGGTCGGTGAACCCGTTTTATGTTGCTATTTAAATTGTAAATGTCTAATGCATTTTAACATCATTTATTTTCAATTTTTGTTTCACTTTTACATATTGCATGGTGGGATATATTCTTCTTCTAATTTTAAATTCTAAACTTTATCTTCTAAATCATATTATGCGATGATGAAGGTCTGTCGTGTAGAGTCTTAGAATAGAGTTGTTCTATCTGTATATAAACAATTAGAAAACACAAAAAACAAATGACTAATTACTGTACTATGCATGAAGCAGGGCAAGTATGCAAATCGATTTAACAACGTATTTTCTATGAAGAATCATCATCTTCAATTGAAGATGGTGAAAACTTTTTGTATATGTTTTTCAAACCTCGTTGTTTTGTAAGCATTGCTGGGTTCTTGAATTAACTTTAGTTAGTGGTGCCATAAAAATGTGTTTGTGAATAATTGTTTATGTTTGTGTGCTTGTTAATTGTTCGTGTCACATTGTTTTGCATGCATTGTGGGTTCTTCATTTTTATGGTAAAATAAAGAAATTACAAAAAAAAATTAAAAAAATATTACTTTAATAGTTTATCCAAAGTTATACATAATCCAACCTGAGATATATGGTAACTAGAGATTATGTAAAATATCTAAAAAATGCCATTTCTAGTTAAATTTTAACTGGAAAAAAGTACTATATGGGTATTAAAAATCATAATCTTATTTTTTTTAAAAGGTGCCAGACATTAGAATCTAATAGGTTAAACGTCGAGCTATCAATTGTGAGAAATGTTTTATCAGAAATTATGAAAGTAAATTTATAAAGTAACGTGGTTAGTTTTGGTATGTTAAATTATAAAGTTATCTTTGTTATAAATTAGTTTAATGTATGAATTTATGTCAATTTGTGAGTTTAATTTTATCGGATCTTTTTGTAGATATAACATTTCTCTTTTAAGTATAGCTACCTTCTCATCAAATGAAGCACGCATGATCCTTACCAACTACTTTTAAATGAATGTATCATATATATCTTTAGAAGTTGATGAATGTGGGATTGGAGGTAGAGCCATAATTACTTTCATTACTTTGCCTTCTTCATTCTTGAGAACTGCTTAAAGTTTAGACAATTGCGCCACCCGGTCTCTCTCTTGGCTCCTTTAAAATGACGTCAGAATAAACCAAACTACAAAATGGTATATATTCTTCTAGATGACAATCGAATGGTTTGAGTATTAGTGATGTTAAAAAAAATGGGTAAACTGGATCGAATTGAACCGGTGAGTTTTGTCTAGTATCAAGTTTGGTTCGGTCCGGCATTGGTTTTATTCTCCCTAAAAAAGGTCAAAATCGATCTAATTTCGATTTTTCTTTTTTTAAAACTGGATTGGACTGGTTCATATATATATATATATATATATGTATGTATTATAATTTTTTATATTGTATATAATTATATATAAAATAGTTTTGTATTATATGATAAATTATTAATAGTAGCAGTTTAGGAGTAATCAGTGCGGAATTGGTTTTTGAAAATGTAAATCTGGTGTATATTTGTTTGATCTCAAATTTGATTTAAAATCGGATTAAATTGAATCGAACTAATTTTACCTTTATTGATTACTGTGCGATTACCGTAATTTTTGGGGACAAGCTTTTCATGAAAACTCAACAAAGACTTTCATGCTCTTGCTGTGTACCAAACATTTTCCAGGCGAGCAATCCTACGTACAATTCTTATTTGGAGATTGCAATACAAGTTTAGGTTTTTTTTATCTTTAAAATTTTTTAAAATTATAAAAATATTCCTCTTAAAATAATATTTTTTTCTTATTTAATAAAGGGCATGTATATATAGTCTTCAAGTAGGAACTGTAAATAAAATTTCTCTTTCCAGGCTGATCATTGTAATTTGTTATTTAAGTACGAAGATCTTAATCTAGTTTTAGTGGCAGTTTGAGGATGCTCCATAAACGAGTCGAGTTTAAACGATAAGTGGATGACCAAGACTTAGGGTGTGTGTGGATGTTGAAGTGAGTTGAGTTGAGTTGTGATGATAAAATATTGTTAGAATATTATTTTTTAATATTATTATTATTTTGAAATTTGAAAAAATTGAATTGTTTATTATATTTTATATTGGGATTTGAAAAAATTGTAATGATGAGTTAAGATGAGTTGAGATGAGTTTGGTAACCAAACGCACTCTTATTTATTTAATTTTTATTTGAATACTGTCAAGTTTGAGCTTTTCATCAAATTGGATCTTATGTTCATTAATAGTTTCTTTAATATTGAGTGTGTTTGAATTTGCTCTCCAAAGTCCAATTGCATCATTTCGATAAAATATTTTATTTTATAAATTTATCTACAAGTTTGACAAACAAATTTTAATTTTTGCTAATATCATTATAAAGTTTATATATTAATAGTGATTAGATCCTGCATAAGACATTGAATAACATATTTAGTATTAGGAACATAATTTACTCTAATCTCTTTAAATATCTTAAATATTCTCATTATAAATATAGAAAATAATACCATAAAAAATAATAGATATAAAGTTTTACGATCAAGTTGTATTGTTTAATAATCTATTATAAGATTTATATAAATTTGAGTGAAACAATGCTAATGAGCGTTGTTCAAGTGCAGCTCCAGCCAACTTTCAGAACTTGTTGCCATTTATAATATCAAATTTTAAACAATCTGAACTTTTGTTTAAGCTCTAACGGCTAAATTCAATAGTAATAAAAAAAATATAAAGGTTTAATCTTAATAGTAAAAATCATTTCTAGATTATAAATTATCAAAATCTAATAAATTAATTAAGATGCATATTATAGAAGAGGTCGTGATTCAAAGATATAAAATATTTTTTTTTCCCCAATTATCTTTACTTTCTATTTATCTTTATTATATTATTCTTTTTGTGGTAGTGGTTGAATTTTGGAGATTTTTAAGAAACTCAGAGTCCTTTGTTATCTAAAGAGAAAGTCTACTCATGTCCCCCAAACATACTTCTGTGATTTCTCTTTTTTTTTGGCTGAATGATGGAGAAAATTATTTTAAATATATTGATGTATTTTTTTATGTTTTAAAAATATTTAAATACATTAAAAAATATGAATAAAAAAATAAAAAAAAATTACTTTAATAATTAGTTGTAACATCGAGCGGTGCTACTCGGACGGTAGAGTAGTGCTCATCCGCCCGAGTAGCACTGCTCCTATCTAAAAGCAATGCACATTCCTATCCAATAACTAAAAAACATGAAGTTTCTTTGGTACTTGGAACTAAGGCCATGGCGCTTGGAACTAAGGCGTTGTTTACTTTTACAAAATTTTTCATCTCATATTATCTAATCATTACAATTTTTTTAAATTTTCACATAAAATAAAATAAACAATTCAACTTTTTTAAATTCTAAAATAAAAATAATATTAAAAATATATGATCTAATAATATTTTATTCAATTATCTCAATTCCTCTCATCTCAAAAAAGAAACAAGACCTAAAAATACAATTTGCTTGAATTTGCTTGGTTTGAGCTTGAGAATTGGACCAATTAAATTTTGATGGGTTCATGGTCTTACAAGCAGCTGTGGATATATAGAACATGTATACAAGGAGAAACCATAACTGAGATTTAAATATTAATCAAGCTGGATCTGCACGAACTCTATAGCAGATCACAATATCCAATCCAATAACAGATTAACCAAACTGGCAGGGCTCAATTCAAAAAACCCAGAAGCCCGCTTATGGAAAACTCAACAATATATATATATATATATATACACAAGTAAAAATGAGATGAGCACCATTTCAAAAAACATGGAGCTTCTTCACCCCAAAACCAATCTCTAATAATCTTTATCCTTGATAGATAGCTTCAACAAAGCATCTCCTTTCTGGTTTCCATATTGCCTCTTTTTTTCATAACACCAGAGAATTCTATGCTTTCCACAACCAAATTCTCCAAACATCCTTCCTTGGTGGATGGCAATGGTGAGTGTACTGAAACTTCACCAATGGATGCTAAATTCATTAGCTCAGAGTCATCTAAACCTTTTGTTGGCCCAAGACTACATCGTTCAGTCCCATGCTTTGCCAATGCATCTTTGAATTTCTTGATCTGTAATGCCAGAAATTTAGGCTTGGATTATGGAATACAAATACCCCTTTAAAAGTTATGAGAAGTCGAACTTACTGTGGCATTGGTGCAGCTGAAGCTGCATAGACGGCCATCTGCACCTCTATAGAACCTAAAGAATGGAAGGACATGAATGTGGAGACCGTGGCACATGGGTTTGAGATCCTCATAGTTAACTTTAAGAAAAATCGCATTAGGGTTCAACTCAGCCAGCTGACAGATCTGAAAAAACAAGAATCCGAATTTATGGTTTAATAACCAAATTAATTCGATAAAACTTTGTGATGGGACAATTTAATGAAAAAAACAGATGAAAATTTCTGAATACCATTCAGAAATCAAATATACCTTGGGATGGAGAGCTTTGCAGCCTCCACAACCAGGTGAATAGAAGTCGACGATGACCAACCTATCACCAGCATTAAGCAGCGAATCCACAAGTTCTTGCGCCGATTGAATCTCCACCATGTTGGGTTTAGGAGTCTTCTCCCACCATCTCATATTTCGGCTTACGCAGATTGATGCTTGTGCCAGAAATCAGAGCATCAGTTCTAGAAACGCAATAAAAAACACAAATTTCTTCAAAATATAAAATCCCCAAAAGGCAAGATAAATATTTACATACATGAATAGAGAAATTGCTCGAGGATTTGGGACTCCAGCGTCTATGACCCTTTTGATCTGAGACAAGTAAGGGCTTTCCCATAAAATCATACCCCAAAACTGGTAAAGCTCTTGGTTTTGAGTCTCTCGAGGGTGAAACACCAAAAGGGGGATAAAACCCACAAACGCTTCTGGATTTTGAGCGAAGAATAGTTTCATTCAAATTCAACCCATCTGAGTAAAGGAAGCTCTTCATCGACCAAGCCATCGTAAGAATGTAAATCGGAGTACTTTGGGGGGCTTACATCACAAAACAACCAAAACCACTTCAGTTTTTGGATGAAGCACCAGTTATTGGAATCAGAAGTAGGGGGCATGTAAAGTTCGGCAGAAAAGCCTCGGAGATCCTCCAAACAGAAACCCAAGCAATGCCCACTTCTAATTTTCAACCAAAAAGCGCTCGATTTGACAGGAAATCCGCTCTTTTTGACTAGTTTCCGTGGTTTGGAGAGAGAGAGAGAGAGAGAATTTGTTTGTTCTCTCAAAGGTTCTAGGGAGGCAGTGGAAGAAGTGAGATCAAAAGGAAAAGCACCGCGATCTTTGCGATTTGGATATTACTTTATCCAGTTTTTTTTTCTTTATTTTTTTTGATAAATACTTTATCCAGTTTCTAAAACTGAATTCTCAAATTTTTTTCTTCTAGATAATTGATACCGAATTTGAGCAGTGTCGGGTCAGACATATTGTCCCACGAAACCGCGGAGCTGACTGTGTTTTGCCTCAGCAATGCGTGGACGAGGTCCCAGTTCTTAACTTCTTAATAAAAATAAACAATAAAAATAAACTATGAAATGTCAGGTAGTAATTTAATAAAAAATAAAAATAAAATAAATATAACCCAAAATATTAGGAAAATAAGTTATTGATTGTAGATTTTTTCGTAAAATATAACTAGAAATAAAAAAATATTGACACAATTTACATAATTTCTATAAGTGATTGATACATTAAATCATTTAAAATATATCATATTTATAAATAATTAAAAATAAAAAAACAGCAACAGCACATTTTAAAATTTTAAAATGGTTAAAATAGTTAGGTCTCATTTGGATGTATGAGAAATGAGAGAAAAAAATTTGAATAAAAATACTATAAAATTAAAATATATTAAAATATAATTTTTTCATATAAGTTTTATTTTAGAATTAAAAAAAATTAAATTATTTTTTGTATTTTACTTAAAAGTTTAAAAAAATTATAATAATTAGTTAATAATTACATGAAAAAATTTAAAAAGTGTTTGTTTTTTAGTGATACTTGAGAAGCTCATCTTCTCAACATCCAAAGGAGGCCCAATAGACGGTTGGATTTGGTGCTAGAAACACGTTTGGATGGTATGAATATTTCAAATCATCTGTGAATAATAGTAAAATAATTTATAAATTGTAGTAAAATTATGGTAAATAGTTTATAAATAGTAGTGAACTATTTTTGAGTAGTTGTGAAGTAGTTTTAGATAGTCATTATCTCGTTTGTTTTTATAACCATTCTCATCTCTTTTAATCATTACAACTTTTTAAATATCTATACAAAATAAAATAAACAATTCAACTTTTTTAAATCTCAAAACAAAAATAATATTAAAAAAATATATTCTAACAATATTTTATTCAACTTTCAATTTTTATCTCAACTCATTTCATATCATCTTCTTTGTGAAAACAAACGAGGCCTAATCTCATCTCATCTTATTTTATTTTAGGAGATATTTGGATGATGTTGAAATGGTTTTATCTCATCCTATCTCATCTCTCTCTTTTTTTTTTTCTTTTTATTTATTTATTTATAAGAGCTGGAAGTCACATGTCCAATAGTGACCCTCTCCCGAATTTATTAATAAAGACATCACTTATGGTGAAAGAATACCGTGGTAACAAACAAGGCCCATGGGAAAACCCAACAAGACCGCAACCAAGAAAACATTCTATAACAATCCTATGGAATGAAAAAGAAAGCAAAACCACAAAAACCAAACAAAACTAGCATCTTAAAGATGGGAGGATTAAGAAATCCAAGCAGAACAATCCTCTAAGAATCCGAGGCATATCGCAATTATTAGAAAAAACCAACTCGGCGCCTGAGGCCCCTTCCTTAGCTAACCAATCCGCCACCATATTTCCTCCACGAAACACATGTTGAACACGGTAATGAATAGTACGAGACAATCCAACAAGTTCCTCCCAAAAATCCTCTAGGTACCACACACCACATCGCCCCTCAATTCCATCAATAAATAACCACCATTGAATATATTTCTACTATCACATTATAAATATGTAATGATTTACAAATTCTCAAACCTTGAAGGAGCGCCAGAAGTTCCGCTTTGTTATTAGAACCGAAACCAATATGAGAGGCATAAGCCTGGATAAGTCGACTTGAGTCATTTCGAATAAAGAATAACTTATGGCCGGTTGGTCTGCTATCTTCCAAATAACAGCCCTTCAATAAATGAGTGTTAAGTAGGCTTTCCATATTAACTCTCATGTGTCTACACAACAGATGATAAAAAAACAAAAAGCCTTTCTCTCTCCTCCCTCCCAGAAATCTCGAGAGCTCCCTTTATACGTAAACAAAAGACCACCCTCTCCCAAGACCAGAACCTCCCCTCTCACTCGTGGCCCTCCCTCTCTCTCTCTCTCTCTCCCAGAACCATTTGAGACCTGTCTTTTCTCTTTCTCAGACCACAACCACCATGAAAAATGGATGAAACAGACTGCCATAGTGTTTAAAGGATGTGTATTAACAACTTTCTTACTCCTTGTTGTTGCTCACAGCGGCTTGAGTTAGGTTGAATATAGTGGTTGATCGTTGAGGAGCAAAGAAACTTGCTCTGTTTCGGGCTAGTTCACGACATTGGGGAGGAGACAATGGTGGCGTAAGCAACGGAAGGGGCTAATTTGGTACTCCGTTTTGGCCTTTTGTGACTGAACTTAGAGGATTCTTGCGATTGGACGTGGCTGGTAGGACACTTGATTCGCTACTGCTGGTGGTGGTGATTCAACTTCAAATTAGAAGAAGGAGAGGAAGAGTTAGAGGAAGTACGGGATACGGGCTACTCCAGATGGGGGATGGTGACGGAAAAAAAACGAAGGAAATGACGAGAGAAGTCCAAAGTAGAGGTGGCGTTGAGGATAAGATGGAGATCATGCGAGATATTGCGGGTTGAGAAAGTTTTGAAGGGGTGAGGTTTTATATATAAGAGAAAATCTAGTCTGATGAGTTTATTGTAAAGTCTCAACAATTGCTGATGTGGCAAAATACAATTAGTGGCTATTTATCCCTCAATAGCAGCTGGACCGCTCAAAAGCGGAACTCTTTTGAATAACCCCACCAATGCCACAAGTGCCCGGGTTTTCCAAACTACTACCATCCGTATTCAATTTGTACTATTCTATCTCATCTCATCTCATCCATATCATCTTATCTCATTTCATCACATATTAACATCTAAATATTATTCAAATATACACTTTTCAATTTCAAATTTTTAATTTTTCCACCTAATCATTTCCTAATCACTACAACTTTTTCAAATTTTCAAACAAAACATAAAAAATAATTCAACATTTTCAAATTCTAAAACAAAAATAATATTGTAACTTTATAATATTTTTATTCAATTTTTTTTCTCTCGTCTTTCAAAACCCATAAAACATCATAATTTAACTATTTTACTACTATTTATAAGTAATTTCACTATTACTTACAAATTTATCATCTTTATCTCATTTCTAAAACATCTTTTAAGCTTCCAAACACAGTCTTAGAACATAGGAGGATTTAGATAATGAAATGAAGGTGTATAGTTCATGCACGTGAGTTCGTTTCACAGAAAACCGCTTGAGAATATATTGTGTTCATGGGATATGGTTGAATAAGTTATGATTCTGACATAAATGAATAAAGTGTGCAGAGGTCATAGCCCACGGGTTTGGTTGCAGCTTTCTATGTCCTTCATAAAGATGGATAGGTATGATGCCCATCGGTTTCGATTTCTGGAAGCCTGGTTTGCCCAAAAACTATGGACGCAAGGCATCTTCCAGAACAAAGTCACTGCTATACTTTTGTGATGTTTTTAAAATTTTTTGTAATTCTTTTTATAATTTTTTAATATAATATTATAATTTAAATAATATTATTATATCGTCTCATTTTATTCTCATTTTAACTGTTTATGTATTTAATTTTTATTTTATATTTTTTTATTTATTAATTAAGAAAGTGACTATTAGTATATTAGTATTTTTTTATTTTTTTTAAAAAAATATTTAAAAATATTAAAAAGATATGTATGACAAAAATGAAAAAAATTAAAAAAAAAATGAATTTTGCTTAAGGGGCACTCCAGCGGTCTGTGCGGTACCCTAGCAGCAAGCACTCTTAAATTTCTTTTTATTCCAATTTTAAAAAATTAAAATAAATCTTAAAAATGATAATATTATATTGAAAATTATAGAGTAGTTGTAACCGTAATAAACAAGTAAATAAACTAAGCGAATTTGAGAAGAGATGTACAGTTAAAATACAAGATAGAGATCTAAACAAAAACTAAAATTTATGCATTCGTACGTAATAAGTCAAGAAATGCTAGCTTCACAAATAGTTTTATAGAAGTTATATTATAAACTTGATATTAAAAAAACCCATTTAAAACAAGCGCGGCAATTCTTCATTCTAACTAACCAAAAAATACATGCGCAACAATTACAAAAATCAATTTTTTTAAGATGAATGTTAACGTCGTGTTTCGTATGCCTGGACAAGGTTCTGGCAACCTAGATCAAGGTCTTCCTTCCTGCAGATACAGAGATGAATGGGTGGCTCGATGGTGGTCTGGAGAACTTCTGATGCCAGAGTCAGTATATCGCCTTAGGGAATTGTTAGAGAATAATTGAGTTCATAGATAGTTCTTCGTACGAGATAGTTCTTCGTACCTAGGGCACGGTTTTTATATGAGATTTCTAGGAACACTTCGTCCCCTATGTCGGGGGGTTCACGTCACCCCTACAGTAGCCCCAGTCAGGGCCTTTAAAATGCGACGTGGAGTCTGGGATGGTGCTATTAATGTGGTGTGGCTCCCAGGGTGATGCCTCAACGATAGATGATAGGTGTAGCCCCTTTTCATGCCCATCATCAGAAAATGAAGGGTTGTTTGTGCTTCCCGTTCACTTGTCGGCATAGATCTTTTAATGCTAGGTGTCACAGGGATGTCAAGGTCTGCATGTCCCGTATGTCCTTTCACCTGTTTCCTGCACGATACATTCCCTTTCTACTAGCATGGTTCGTGGGTTGTGCCCTTTTTGCCAATTGCCAGGCAGTTATAAAGAGAGAACTTTAGCCCGAAAGGGGGCTTTAGAATCTGACCTAGGCCCGACCCAATGGGCTGGGCGAAGAAAATTCATTCCAGTTACCCTGTCAATTCTTATTAAATGTGTTTGGTGGGAATTCCTTTATTTTTGGGGACATTTTGTTGGCACGTCTCTGACAGATTGATGGGCTATTGAGTGAGCCTATTCAACTTCCCTTTTCTAGGCGACAGTTGACGATTTCCCTCCCTCATCGCTTTGTGCAGCGCGTATTGTAGGATTTGTGTCTATTGGCTCCTTTCTTTATGGCGTGTGGTGGTTCGCGACTTAGGGAACTCCAAACGTCACATGTGACTATTTAAACCCAAGTTCTTCCCTTTTAAGTCCATTTGCATTCATTCTCCTTCCGAGTTTTCAAACTTGTCCTCTTACTCTCCTGCCTCATTGCTTCATTCTTCCTCTTTTTCTTGCTTTGTATCTCATCTCTGTCCTTTGTCTCCATGGCACCCAATAATACTTCTCATGTAGCTCTATAGGGCTCAAGCTCTGCCAACCCCCCAGAATCCTTCAAAACCCCTAGGGGTTGGACCCCCCAAAAGTTCATACGAACTCCCAGCATTTCGACAGGTATAACTGGAGGTTGGACGCAACTCCTGCATTTTTGAGGTTGCTAAAGGCTTCTTTTAGAGTCCCAGACTCCATAACCTTCAAGGTTCCTGCTGTTCATGAGGAGGTCATCGACTCCGAGGGTTATGCTTTAAGGGTGGCATTGTACCCTGGCATGTTTACCAGTGGACTACGACTTCCCTTCTGCCATACGGTTCGTGACATGTTGGACTTCTTTCGCTTGGCTCTCGTGTAGCTCCACCCTAACACCTGGAGGATTCTAACATGTTGTTGTGTAGTTTGGCTCTGGGCATTGGAGGAGGTTAGCCCAAAGCACCCAGATCTCACTACTAGGGAGTTCCTTCTGACCCATAACATCCTGAAGGAGAAGGGTAATACTTGTAGTTTTCGGTAGCGTCAAGGGCAGATGGAGGTTAGCTTGGAGCAGCAATATAACCAGATCAAGCCAAAGGATGTTTACTCGGAGGCTTTGTAGGAGAAGGCTAGCGTAAGGCGATATCTAGCCCCCCTGGCGCACGCTCGTTTTGATGACATTCGCATCCCCATGCGACCCACTGCCTTTTTGGGGAGAAAGAGGCCTCTAAGCCAGTCGTTGGAGGGAAAGGGGAAAAGTCTTGGGTTGAGGAGCCTGGGGACATTAGTTTCGACTTCGCTCCACCACCCCCATTTGGGCAATCATCCATCCCCATGGTTGTTCATCTGCTGAGATCGTCTTCGGCTACTATAGGGGTTGCTACGATTACCCCACCGTCTCTTGCTTCCAAGACTACGCTTCCCGCCACCCCTCCAAGTGGTTCCGCAGTCGCTGATGAGTCCTGAAGGGTTCGGTTTATTACTGAGGTGGACAAAACCCATAGGCGCATGATCCCCCATGTTCGCATAAAATATAATCTACAAGTGCATAGAATCGTAACAAGTAGTAAAGTGTTTTAAAGAAAACAGTTATCGAACTCACATGGAATAATTATGCTATTAAATATTGAAATTGACTAAATTAATTACTATTTGGGAAATTGAAATTTGAAGAATGGTTTATCTAAATTAAACTGAAGACAAGAACATTAAAATTAAGATTTTAAAAATAATAAAAATAGATCTAGAGTATTTGATTTCACCTAGCAAATCCCACACAATTTATTCTTCCTTATTATAGAATCTCAATTATCCCAAGTTGATGATAAAAATTTCTTAACTATTCAATATTTTCTCTCGAACAATACCAAAAATATCTCAAACTAATAACTCCATATCTCTATTTGAATTTAATTAATTAGAGACTCATTAAGTTTTTTGGATTTTTCTTGAAATCACACTAGTCGCAGTAAAGCATATATGCTTTCGCTAAATATATGGTGTTTAATCCTAGAGCTTTAATCACAAATCACCTCTTGGTCTCATTGCAATCCAAAAGATTGAACAATAGTTAGCTAGAAAATTGTAAGCATTAAGAACAAGGAATAGACACTCAATCATGAAAATATTGAAAATAAAATGACTTGAAATATAAACTGTGTTCAATGCTAGGCTACATCAAAGCTTTAGAAAATAAAATTAGTTCATAATGAAATTAAAAAGAAAAAGAATAAAACTGGTGTTCTTCATTGGAGTCAGTTGATGAAACATGCGGCTCTCGCCTCTGCTCCCCCAGATCCGCCTCTTTGAAAGAAACTCAAATCATAACTCTGAACTATCAAAACCTAAACTCAGACTCTCTAAAACTCAAAACTAAAACTAAGATTATGAACCGAGACTCCTTATTCATCCCACAAGACGAGATTAAATAGATGTCAAATTTCAAATCTGAAAACAAGATAACTGTGGCTAAAATCTCGCCTAAACATCTGAAAAAAAGTTTCTCAAGATAGATGTTAACATAAAAGGAAATTATCCCAAAAATATCAAAATTATCTAAAATGGAAGAATCAGTGATATAAGGCTTGAATTGCGGAGTTCGGGAGGACTTGGGTGTCAATAGATTGATTACGGAACAGAGAAGAGTCCCACTGGGTAGATGTCGTGTGCGCTGAATATAATTGGCGGGAAGGTCACAAATGAATGGGCTTGAAGGTCACTAATGAACGTGCGTGGAGATCACTAATGAACGAGCGTGGAGGTTACAAAGACCGCACTACCCTCTCCTCGCCTACCGAGTGGAAAGGCTCCTCTCGCATTTTCTAGTTGTTACCCACAATGTCGTTTAGACTGGTCTTTTAAGTTGGTTATTTAGACTAGTTGCTCAATCTAACTGCCTAGAGCCTTGTTACCAAGTTTTCGCGCCTTCTAGTCGCATATTTTGGTTGCGAGTTTCCTCATCTACCGAGAGGTAAGTCTTCTCGCCTTTGGGCTAGAGAAATTTCTTTGCTGCCCACGGGGCAAGGCTCCTCGCCCAAATCTCATAGGCTCTTTTCAGATCTAGCTGCCTCTCATTGGTCCGGATATATAGTCTCTTCTTTTATACCAACATGCTCTCATTTTGTACTAAATCTTCTCATTCCTTCAAATTTAAGAAAATAAATAAAAATATGTAGAAATAAAATAAAATCAATAGTATTGAAGGGAAAATGACACTTTTCATAAATAAAAGAGTAATAAAAATCACATAAAAATAACATTTATCACCCCCTAATTTCTCGGGCCGTTTCTTCTCTTACCGTAGCAAGAAACGTAGGGAAGGCCGAGGTCCTCACTTCGACTGACAAGATGTTGGCACTGCATTTCTACGAGGCCCAATTGGAACGCCCCTCAAGAGAGTCCAAGATTGTTGTCCCTCCCCCTGAAGTCAATCTCGAGATGATTCCCTCCCTAGAGAGAGACGAATGCGCAGTCGGGGGCGAGCGGTTTCCATCCCCTGGGGGGCAGGTACAGGCTCACAGGGTGGGGGCGTCTTCAACCTTGGTGAAGGTAGGGTTTCTATCCCTGAGTCCCTTTTGACTATTCGCCGGAGCATGAAGCTACTTTGATGGAGATGCCCCTGTGTACACGAAACAACCTTAAGGATACGTTGACCCACAGTGTCCCTCCCATGTATGTCAACTCAGTCGAGCACTTTATGGTCTTAAGCCGGCTCCAAAGGCCTGGTTTGATCGACTGAGTGATTTTCTCCTTCAAATGGGTTTTTTCTATAGCACTATAGACCCCAGTTTGTTTATCTGCCAATCATCTTCTAGCATTTTAATTCTTCTTTTATATGTCAATGATATAGTGATTACAGGAGATAATAATCAGAAGATTAATGACTTCATCTCTCGGTTGGCTCAGCAATTCTCCATTAAGGATCTTGGACAACTTCATCACTTTCTTGGCATTGAAGTCCACAAGTTCGAAAGTGATATGTTCTTATCTCAGCATCGGCATGCTTAGGATCTCCTCAAACGTGCAGACATGGCTGATTGTAAGCCAATTGCTACTCCAATGCCTTCTAAAGGACGTCTCAAATCAACTACTGAAGCCCTGTTTTCTGATCTAACAATGTACCGTAGCTTAGTGGGTGGCTTGCAATATTTGACATTCACTCGACCTGATCTCTCCTACAGCATTAACTATGCATGTAAGTTCATGCAAGCCCCAACCATTGCTCATTTTCAGCTTGTTAAACGAATACTTTGATACATTCAGGGCACTGCTCACTATGGCATGCGCATCCTTGTTACAAGCACACTTGATCTCTATGCCTACTCAGACGCCGACCAGGCAGGATGCCCCTTAACTTGCCACTCAACCTCTGGTTTTAGCACCTTCCTAGGGAGTAATTGTGTTTCTTGGAGTGCTAAGAAACAAGCTACGGTAGTACGATCAAGCACTGAATCGGAGTATCGCTCCATGGCTACCACTGTCGCTGAGCTCACGTGGCTTTCTTTCCTACTACGCAATCTTGGTGTCCCTCTGCATACAACTCTTGGTCTCCATTGTGACAATCTCAGTGCATTGTACATGACCGTTAACTTTGTATGGCATGGTCGAACAAAGCAAATCGAGCTTGATTACCACTATATTCCTGAGCGTGTTGCTCTTGGATCTTTGGAGACTCGGTTTGTCACTTCACCCAACCAAATGGTTGACATCTTCACCAAACCGCTGCCCAAACCACTTTTCCAGACTTTGCGTATCAAACTTGGCCTTTGCCCAGATCCACGACCATGTTTGAGGGGGAGTGATAACATATCAGCACAAAATTAGCCAGATGATGAGAGGAAATCATCAACATATCCTCCTACGGATCCTCCTTGATAGAATGGTTTCACCATAGTTGGAAAGTCAATTGTATATGTTTAAGACTATTGTGTATGTTAGAAAAATCTAGATGTACATTCACATTTCTTACCTTATATTTCTTGCCTATTGTACAGAGCTATTGATGAGCTCCTTGTAACTGGTATATAAGCAATACAATACTCTATCTTCACTCCCGTGAGATAGACTTTTCTCAAATTTGTTCACGACGACGGAAGATTAGGCACTCTCTCAATCTTTTTTTAGCATTTTACTTCTTTCGTATTGTGTTTTGTATTTTTCCTCCGTATTGTGTTTTGTACTCTTTTTTTTTTTTTAATAATATATCGGCTGACGTCAACTGATTCCCCAACGGTTCCTCACCCCCGATTGCATATAGAAGAACTATTTAAATATTTCTTTGGTTTTTTTATAGCTCAGGCACTCGGCCATGAGTTTCACAAGGAAATTCCTCCCATTTCATTATACTATTGAAGACTACCATTACAAGAATTGCATATGTTTTGAAGATAGAAAAACCTATTTTTTCAACAAGGTTCAAGAAAAATAGGCAATCTTCTTGAAAGTCTTCCCTATCCAACACATTTAACCCATTTCATCAAACTCAACTACAGAAAACAATAATGGAATCGCGAGGACCCTAAATCTAACCCTTTCGGTATGAATAGAGTTTTAATCATGGCAGTCACTAAAGAGATATCGAGCTTCGCGATCATTTTTTTTTTTGGGGACAGCCCAATATATATAAATTGAAGCCTTAAAGAATAATATTTTGTATTAAAAATATATTTGTTTTACTTTCAATAGATGAAATGGCTAAACTGGTTTAATATTTCTTATGACAGAGTGGATCATAAGTTGATAAAATGAAAAACTCATTTAACCTAGCTAGCTTCGAATTTTCTACGATATATTCAAGAAAAATACTAAGTATAGAATATATGTACGTGCATATAATCAATCACAATAGCTTATTTCAGAGCAACATATTTCTATTTGAGATAATTTCAGAGCATCTTCAATGGATTAGCTAAAAGTTAAATCCATCATATATGTATATATATATATAGTTATTAGACCCCAAAATATCATAATTGGAATTTAGCTATAGTAGTTTTCAAAATATTTTATAAATTTGAAGGTTACTATAGATAAATCAAATATATTTTTTATCATTTATTTCTCTATCTTTTTCTTTCTCACAACTGCCTTCTTCGACTTTCCTCTCAAAAAACAATCTCCAGGTACCTACTTCCTTAGGCTCTACTCATGTAATATATCTTTGTATTTTCTTATCTGGAATCTGCTAAAATAAAGGACAACAGAAGAAATTGCAGAGAAAGTTATATTTACTTATGTTTATTGTTGGTTTGGTTTCCGGAAAGTGAAGAAAGCCGAATTCACCTGAACCAATTTGTTGTTGTCTTATGTTTTCTTGAACGAGGGTCGATTGGCTTCCCACAGGAATGAATTCCAGATTAAAAACAAAAAAGACGTTACATTTGCACTAAGAAAAAAAATTTTGGGGAATGAAGTGAAACTGAAGTTTGACATTTGCACAATGTGACTGGGCAGCCACTATGTAGTAGACCCTTTTGTGTTGATTTTGTGGATGTATTTTGTGGAGACTTATTTTATATTATTTTATTATTATATAATGAAAAAATAACTGTTCTAATATGAAGATTTATGTGAATAGAATAGTCAAAAGTTAAATTCATCTTACATTCATAAAAAATGTCATTTAGTTTTGACTAATTCATTGAGGATGTTCCTTTAGGCAGATCATGTTCTGTACATAATTCCTTTTTGTTTGTATAAAATGTGTGGGCTAGATTTAGGGTGATAATATGTGACACAACCCATTAATTCAACACGAACACGACACAAAATTAATATATTTGAGTTTGACGTTAAAGGTTTGGGTCAAGTCAAAACGGATTGATCCGTTAAGACATGACTTATAAACGGGTCAACCTGCTTATACAAAATCAATCCATTTTAACTTGTTTAGAATTTATTTCAAAATTAAAATTTTATTATTGTTAAGTAGTAATATTGGTATTTCGTAGTATGTCTATGTTTTTATTTAGATTATAATTTTAGACCTATATTCATATTTTGTTATTGTATATAGTTTGTAACATTAGTTTTATTATATGTTAAAATTTAAAAAATATTGATATATTATTTTTAAGATATTATAGTTATTAATAAATATTGATTTTAACTTTTATGTAATCGAATCATGATATGTTAAAATTTAAATTGATTTTTATGGTCGAATGTTGATGATTTAATAAGATACAAACACGATCCGAAAATAAGATTCGCCACAAATTGTAGGCCAGCGCTTCTTTCTCGGAAGCTGCTAATAGCTACGAGGATCACACAGAGCAGCCAACTTTCTTTTTTTAAAAAAAATATATTTTTAAATCTTTTAAACATTTTAAAAGATAAAATAAAAATCATAAATTTAATAAAAATACTTCCACAGTTAAGTAAAAATAAATAAAAACAAGAATAAATATAGATAGAAGTTATTATTGAGAGTATTCATGTTGTATATATGATGTGATATCATTTAGACTACACATCTCCCTAAGTGAATATTAAGAACAATCAACTAAAAACAGCCATGCAATGAATGTAAAATGTACACTGCTATAATGATTTCTCTCCAGCATTACTCTAAAAACAAATCAATTAGATGCTCGGTGAGATGCTCGGTGCCCAAGCATTATTCTTTTCATTTTGAGGCGAAGATCCTTCAGCTCATCAGTATTGGTTGCGACACTTTCTTCTTCTTCTTCCACTTTTTTTTTTTTAAATGGTCAGCGTCCATTTTTATTTATTTTGGGGGCCTCTCATGTGTTGGAAACTTAGCAACTGCTTAGGTCGCCTACCCCGATTATCTTCGTTGCCGAGAATTCAGTGCCCAACAAGCCTGTAAAGGAAGGAGAAATTATGTTTTGGGTTTGATAGAGTGAGAGAATGAAGATGGAATGGGGAGAGAGAGAGAGAGAGTGTGTGTGTGTGTGTGTGTGTTTCGATGCAGAGATTTTCCTTGGGCTTGTGTGTTCTCCATTTCCTCGCCATTTGATAACTTGGAGATGAAAAGAATAAATAATGATTGATCAGAAATCCAAATCGGCAAAGGCGACAAAGGTCAGATTCCAACGATGTGTTTGAACATTACTGACTTGTGGATACAATCGGCACTGTGGGTTTGAAGATTAGTTTTTCTTAAATGAACAATGGCTTTGAGTTCGAAGTTCTCTTTTTCGAGACGGCACCAAAAAAAAAAAAAAAAAAATAGAAATTGATCATTACAAGGGTTTCCGAAATATTGCTCATGATCTCTTTGGAAACATTTGGTTTGAGAGAGAGAGAGAGAGAGAGAGAGAGAGAGAGAGAGAGAGAGAGAGAGTTTTTGCTACGAATCTAATGGTGTTTACAAGTTCTTTGACGAATTGCTCCATTGGATAAATAAAGCTAATTAAAAACAAAAATGAAACATGCTTCTTATCCAGATATATCAAGATATGCTGTGGTTGTTTCTGTTCCAAAAGCTTGTTGGTTGTGTGATGTGTCACACTTATTTCACTCTCATTTCCTGCATTTTAGATTTCCGCTTCAAATATGAAAGATTAGAATTCCCGCCTCTTCTCGAGCTAGTTGAAGCTGTGCTCCACAAGTTTCACAAATTCATTGAAATCTATCCGCCCATCTCCATTGTCGTCAAAGACTCTGATCATGCTCTGGCATTCTGCTTCCAAAGGCTCCACAAGCCCCAGTGTGTAGAGAACTTTCCCCAACTCCCATGCATCAATGAATCCGTCATTGTTCTCATCAAACATATCAAACGCTTGTTTCACTTCCTCAGGGCTTGGTTCCACCTCCTCGAAGAGGCCTGCAATCTCATCTGAAACCAGCATTTCTTCATGATTTTTTACCATTTTCTCCATCATCATTTTCACTTCTCCAATAGACAGCTTTTTCTCCTCAACTTTCTCAGTTGCCAGCATCATTTCCTCTTCTCTGGATGGCTTCTCATCCTTCAAATTTTCATCACTGCCAAGACTCTGAATTTGAGCTTCTGCATAAACCGCCCTACATGCATGGCGAAGCAAGTCTATGAAAGTTTGGAGTACAATCCGAAAACTTGAGTACAATTCTTTGAGTCCTAGGAGGACCCAGTTGAGTATTACAAGAATTGAGAGAATGCCAACGAATGAGATGGTATTGGCAGCTGTCTTTTCCATGGTAAGTAGACAGACAGGGAGACAAGGTCGTCTAGGTTAACTGTGGGGCTTAAATAGGGCTAATTCCAAGTATTTATAGATCAGTAAAAGACTGAAGTGCCTAATTCCTTCAGGAAAAGGAGGGGAAATTCAATGCCAATTCCTCCACAGTTTCCACATAATTATGTGGAGCAGGAGGTCGTTATGGGAACCTTCCAGGACAAAGCAGGCTTTAAATTTTTAATAAAGTAATGTCGTAAACTGCTGAGAAATTTCAGTGTCGAACACAATTTTTTTAATACTTAGGCCCGTTTATATGTTGAGACGAGTTAAAATAAATAAAATTTTTATAAATAGTAATGAGTTGATCAGATGGTAGAGTGAGTTTTATATGACCTATTTAAAATGTGTTTAAAAATTATGATAAGTTTATATATTTTTATGTTCAATTGAAAAAAGGTTATGAATTCTAACTATAAAAAACTTTCCAAGGATAAAAAGAGTTTCGAGTTCAGATAAATTTAATAATTTGAGAGTTGGATGTTTTGATATTAGATTCTGTTTAAAATTAAGACTAAACTAAGTTGACTTAATTCAGTCCAAATTCCAAATAGAACCTTACTAAGAAAATTTTATATAAATAAATTTATATATTTAAATGTGGGGTATCATATCGTAAAACTTATTTTATTATAAAATATATCTAATTTCTCACATGTATCAAGATATATAAGTTTGTAACTTGTTTTTATAAAAAATATAAATAAAAAAAAAAGAAGCTTTGGGTATCAATTTTACCACCTCCAATAAAACTGTGACGTCTCGATTTTTTAACAAACGATAAGATGAAAATACCCACACTATATTTAACTCACTAAAACTAAAATTAATTAGATTTTATTTTATTTTATTTTAAGAAATTGGTGGTTGTCTTACCGCCATTGATGGCTGCCAGCAACCAACCGGTGAAAGTTTGGATTTGATAAAGCCATATTCGGCAGAGTAATATAATATATAGTCGTGGAGTATGTAAATATCGTACAGTCATTTTAAAAAAGAGTAGTGTCTATTATTAAAAAATTAATTTTTTTCATGTAAGTTTCGTATTTATTCATCTTTTTTAAAATGATTGTACGCTTCTGACGCACTCACGACTGCAACTATCATTTTTCTTAATAATTTTTAAGTTTAATCTTCATATTTTAGGGTAGTAATAAAATTGTGTAATTTAGTTTAGACAACTGCTAGCTTCAAAAGAGATCTTATAAAAGTAAATTTATAAATTGACGTGTCTTAACGTGATACGTTAAGTGAATGCGTGTCTTAAGTAAATACGTTAAGTAAATTTATAAATTGACGAGTTAAAAGCTATAAAACGTTTAAGTGGCTGCACGTGGTTGGAAGCTATAAAATTTGAGAACTGATATTTGCAGTTATATAGTACGTAATCGTCGTGTATTTTTTTTTTTAAATGAGTAAATATGAGACCTATTAAATTAATTTTTTAACAGTAAACATTATTCTTTTTCAAAAGGAGTACGCGACTTTTACACAACTTATAACTATATCTATTATTACTCAAAACTAACCTCCTTATAAAACTCCATCTCGCGAATTCTATATTTTTATGGATAGTGCTAGCAGGCCGCCCAGCGAACGGTTGGTGCTAGTGTATTTCAATTTTTTTGTTTTAATAACATCCTTAATCATTAAGAAAAAAATATATACAACTCTACTAATAGTCATTTCCTTAAACATTAAGCAAAAAAATTAAAATATTCGAATAGAAGTTTTGAGAAATAAATTTGAGGAGCTCTAATAGCAATTTTTTTTAAGTCTTTAATGTACGCCTCAAAATTTTTATTCATTCTTTATTTGAGCTTGACTCAGTAAACTAAACTCCCAAATAGAGATCGAGCTTGTCCCACAAATGAGCTCAAGTCAAGCCGGCCTCGAGCTTGGCTCGAATTTTTTAATTTTAATTTTATTTTTTTAATAAGATTTAATAATTAATAAATCAGATAAATAAAAAATAAAAAAATTTAATATTAATTTTTTACAACTAACAAGTTGAACCTCTATTGAATTATAATATTTTGAAAATTTATAAATAACTAATATTTAACTAATTGATATTTATCCATAATAATAATATATTATATGCCTACATATATTATTAATACATACTCATAATATGACAACATATATCTGTCTCATATATAGTTTTCGTATACTAGTATATAAAATTATTAAATCTTTTCGACTAATTATTGTATAAATTATAAAATATAACTATAAGTATGCAATATATAGATATAAATAATTAGGTTACATATTATATATTTAATTATAAAAGTGCTATATTTATATTATTACCTAATACATATATATATATACATAAGTGTATGTATATATTTATCAATATATAAACGATTTTTAATCGAATCGAATATAAACAAGCGGGTTTTAATAAATTTTAGCTGAGTCGAGTTGAGTTTTTTTGAATATGTATCATTTACTAATAAAAAAGATATCTATTTTCATAAGCGAACTATTTTTTACGAACTGAATTCAATTCAAATTTAACTAGACTAATACCGAGCTATCGAACAGATAACTTTCATTTACCGTCTTGGGCGGAGGTTACACTAGAGTGCGGTTCCCGAAAACACAAGGGCAACGATGATGCATGCATGCGAAAGGCGTTTCCAGTCACATTCGAAGCGTGACATGTGGATCACGTTATTTTTATATGATTTACGTTGGACCAACTTTGCCAAGTGTGATACACGCAAACAACCCAACAAATGGAGTGCTGATGATTCACATGGTCATTATCCGAGTCGACACGCATCTATATAGCAGCTACTAGTTAGAAAGTTTGTTTTGATAAACGAATTAGTATTCTCATTTTATCTGACGTAGGAAATTCAATTATGCAATTCCGTTAGATTATTTACTAATGGTGCTGCCTATTAATATACAATTTAAATGATTAAATTATATTTTCTCATTAATTAAAACTCTTAAAATAAGTGATAATTTAATAAAATATATGTGACGCTACGAGTTTCCAGTTGTTGTTTGGCTGCATCCTTATGTAATGTAGGAACTTGTGTGCTCGTATGCTAAGCATACTCATGTACAAAGTCACAGAGGAAAAAAAATATGGTATTAGTTGGAAACTAATAACAATAGTACAAGAGGTTTATGCATTACTCGCCCAATAATGAAGATATCCGTAAGTCACTATTACACCGTCATTAAAGCAATACAGGTATATGAATGTTCATTTATCGCCAAACTCGAATAATATTAAATCATAATTGTCTGTTGCTCAAATGCGATAACATCTTAAATTTATAAAAATTATAAACTTAATGGGACCCCCCCTTAGCTATTCACCAAGTTACATTGGTCATTCTTCCTCGAAGTATCTCTTTTTAACTACATCTGCATCAAAATCTATGATTCCAATAAACGAAACCACAATGAGACTATTACTATGAGATGAAATCTCAGTAAGTTAAAACCATAACAATACTAACAATGTAAGGCAATGATTATGAATACGAATGCATAAGTTTTATGTAAATAAATGCTAAAATCACATATATCATAAGGGTATCTCCAAGTAAAATAACATAATCAATAATCATTTTAAATGTTACTAAGCACCCATTGCCCAAATATGCAATAAACATCACCGAGCACCCAATGCCCAAATACATAGTAAACATTACCGAGCTTCCTTGTTGATGAAGATTTCGAACTGAGCTTCCTCCTTCTTGTGGTTCAAAACATGAGAGGAAGAGAAAAAGAGAGTGTAACGAAACACTTAGATATCTCGAGAGTGAGATGAAGACTGTTGGTAAAATATCTTTTATATGTGTAGTGCTATCAATCACAGCTCTGATAGCTTTCGCCTCTGATTGGTCAAAGAAAAATCATGAATCTCAATCGTCCACATGTACGCTCGATTGAAGAATGGTAGAGGTCGAGTTGATAGATGAAACAAGTCTTGCATGTCCCTACAACTTTTCTCAAATGCACAATTTGCGTCCTATGAAAATTGCCTATGTGGCGTTAAAGTCAATTGTGTTGTCAGACGCATGGTCTTTGAATCTGTATTTCTTTTTTTCCGGTGTGTGCTCCTATTGAGATGTCATTGTTGGAGTGCAGGCCTTGATAAACTGCTTGCTACTTTTTTAGCACTCTTGTTTTATTTTTGGGCACCTCAATTCCCGTATTGTGTTGTCTGTTGGTCGCCCTGGACTACTTCTTCGTTACACATTGCTCGTTTGAAGGTCTTGGTTCCCTTCTGGATCTACTCGCCTTACGCATTCTTCAGCACCCCATTTTGCTCACCATGTACAACACGTATCTCTTTAGTTGTCTTGTTTGTTGCTCACCCAAAGGTAATGTTTAACTTGCTCACTTGTGCTGCTCATCCCATGTCTTTGCTCGCCATAACATCTTACGCGCCTGACCGCCTTCTTCTCGGTTACGTTTGCTCACGTTGTTGTCTACACGTCATTGGCCTTCTACATTGCTTGTGTGCCACTTTGATTAGGCAAGGTCCTTACATCCTCCCATCCTTAACGAAAAATTTTTTCCTCAAAATTTGGGGACAGCTATCTAAGCGACACACAAGTAGTGACGATATTGTAGGGGGATGACTTCAAAATGGAACCTTAGTTGTTCTCTCTGTTGTTGTTGACGTGTTCGTTGGTTAATGGCAGGTGTTTGTTCAATTACTTGAACACCTCCATATTTGAGGCTTCCAAAACTAGATCGAAGGTTTCTTCCCCTTGTGTTCGTTGTCAGCTTCTTTTGCATCATCGGTTTCTTTTATTGCGTTGTACTCTATCTTCTGCACTAGATTCTGCGATGTAGGATTCTAGTGTATTCCTCCCTTTGCGTTCTCCTTCGAATTGTCGTTCCCAAGCATATCTTCTTCCTTCATGTGGTCTAACCCGTTAGGTGAATACGACATTTTCCCAATAGTCCAGGACTTCGTTACGATGTCTCGAAATCATGACCATCGCTCGTTGATGTTCTTCTTTGGCTCGTTGTTGATCCTCTAACAACCTTGCTGCTTCACGCCTTTCCTCTAAGAATCATCTGATCACTTCTGGTGGTGGAATAGCCTTCGGTGTTGTTCTCTTTGCCCTAACCATGGTGATATTTATCCAAAATTTCAAATGGTGGTACAACTAAATCGAATGGGCTTAATGGTCATTTATATTCTCGTATCTACAAGTCAAATGGCATAAATGCCCATCTTAATGCACGCGACTGCCCAACTATTGGGATTTGAACATGTAGGGAAAAAGTTTCCTCATGACGTTTTCACTTTCCCACATAATCTCATGGGTTTCTGGGCTTCCCCACAATACATTTACCATGGGTATTATCTTGGATTGTAACCTTTGTTCTTTGCAATTGAAAATCTTTACTGGCATTTCCTCATGTAGATTTGGTTGTAATTGAATCTTCATTAAAGTACTATAGATTAATGTTCATTCATTGCCTAACTCGAATAATATTTCATTTTAATTGTTCGTTGCCCAAATACGATAACATCCTAAATTCACAAAGATTACAAACTTAATGAGGACAGCCCCCATAGCTATTCCTCTAGCTGCACTGGTCCTTCCTCCTCAAAGTAACCTTCCTTAGCTACATCTACATCAAAATCTATGGATCCAATAGGTGAAACCGTAATGGAATTACCATAATGAGACCTTAATAAGTTAAAACCTATAACAACATTAACAATATAGGACAATGGTGATGAATATGAATGCATAAGTTTTCTGTAAATAAAAGCTAAAATCACATATATCATAAGTATACTGAGGAACCAATTCTCCGAGTTAAAAAACATAATCAATAATCATTGTAAATGTTCTGAGCACCCAGTGCCCAAATCATCAAATAACATATCTATAAGGGATTTATTCTTGTTGCTTAAAATCCACTGGGCCTCTAGACACTACTTGGCCCGAGGGCATTGAATACTCAGCAGGCGCTTCCCAGACCTCAAAAGGCATAAATAAGGTTCCCAGCCTTGGTTAGGAAGGTGGGATCAAATCATGATAAATTTCCACAGTACTCGTCCAGTGAGAATTAGCAGGTAATTGTAAGGAGATTTTCCCAACAAAGTCCAAAAGGTCCTATCAAGCTCGGCCTAGAATAGAAAGCCAGGCCTAGAATAGAAAGCCATTAACCCAACCCACGAGAAGGCTCCTCTGTACATGACCTGTAGGAGGGATGATGCTGTAGAAGATGGGACTCGTCAATCGAGGACCCTTCGGGTAATATCCAATCCTTAAGTGCCCGCCTACATAGCATGCGTGATATAAGAGGAACCATTGATCTACTGACAGAGAATGCATGAACGGACCAGAAGGAAGATTGATTGAGAGAAGGAGGTCGGATAACCACGCCGCATTAATGGCCCACCACCTGGGCAACACGCCACATTAAATGATGCCGTGGTAGAGTCACGTTGCATTAATGACACCGTCGCAGAGCCACGACGCACTTTAAAACTCTGACACAATAAATAGTACAAACTCTAACACAATTAACAGTATGGGGAACACAGACGTCATGGTAATAGACATTGTTTACTTCTCAAGCCTGAAGTATAAATAGCAGATTTCAGGTACGAGAATATCTCTTTGATCTCCAGACTCACTTACTTATTTACTACGCTTCAAAAATATTTACCAACTTTGACATCGGAGGTTACTCGGCTCCGAGGCCATCCTTTCAAAGCTATACGCTTTTCTACCTTACGCATGGCTTGTTTTTGAAAACCTGAGTCGTTAGAGCTTGGCCTAAACGCGTGCGAAACATGACGTTAACATTACATTTCCCAGACTTTATTTATTTTTGAAAAACAAAAAAGTAAGAATCAATGTAGTTATAACTGATACTAAGGATAAAACAATTAACAAAGAATCTATTGGAATAAAAGAAATAAATAGAAAAGTTCCTCGATGGTCATATAAATTAATCGACAAATTGGAACCCCCAAGTCCAAATCAACATGTGAAATCTCTTAACAACTAACACCCATATTCTTTTATTAACGTATGTTACTACAGCTCTCCATCTCAGGTTGTACACCCATCCTGACTCCCTTCGCCATATCATGGATAACGACCATGCAACTGACTTTGTAATAAGTGATGCTCATTTATGTGCCCCACACGTTTATGGTCAAGCATCCTCTAGCCTCTGCAAACAGAGAGGCAACAACGTCAACCCGATAGCGTTACCATCTCGCCTAATTCTGTTATCTTCTGGCACAACTTAAGGAACTGTTGATGTCGTGTTCTACAGCCCGAATAGTTCCACAAAACCCAAGCTCCTTGGTGCCTGCAACTAAGAAGAAAGACAGGCTCGCGTGGCCTCCGAGGTCACTCCGATACCTAAGTCAGTGGGTTGTTCTCTGGTGATGGAGAAGGAAAATACAGTGCAAAGTAAAAAAGTTATGCAGGTTAAATCGAGAGACTCCCGTAAGAGGATTATCCCTTATTCATACCTGAGTCGGGCCTTTCAGTTGAGGGAGATCGTGGCGTGTCAGACGCAGGCCTACTACAACCCATTCTCTGTCGACTTAGTGGGGGCTAGTCTGCGACCTAGCGAGAGATCGCGATGTGCCTGTTGTCCTACCCTATGCGGCCGCCACTTCTTTGTCATGCTAGGAGATGTCAGATCGCGGGCAAGCTGTCCTTGGCTCGTGGGATGCTCCATCGTGCACCGGATTTCCTGACACCGACCTGGGTTAGCTTGTGCCTGGGATCCGTGACTCTGGGACCGAGTGCATGCTGATGTTGTGCCAACCCGGCTCGGTAATTAGACTTGCTAATTTGTAGACCCCTGATCCTTCTGGACCTTGAGTCGACATACCCATTTTGACCAGGCCTACGCTTACTCCCCAATCTTCTCGCCCCAAGTTTTTAGCTCCCCTACTCTGGCCCGGGCTTCGTAGTTGGGCTTTCCTAGGCTTGGGCCCTTTGGAAGTGGGCCTCCCCTCACAGGAACATTATTCAATTCTTAAGTGTTAAACTCGTATGCATGGTCAGGTGCATGGTTTGCCAATCCGTATTCCTCTTTTCTTAAGCATGCTCCGGTTAAGATGTCATCATTGGGGTGCTCCAAATTTGACTATAAACGATAGGAATTCTTTTTAACCATAACGTTGTCTAACAGTGTCACAATCAAGCATTAAACCCCAATTTAAAAATAAATTCTTTTTTGTGGTGATTTTAATTCTGAATTAGATTAGACTTTTAGTAGGATTTTTGTTTAATTATTTAGTTAAATTTTATATAATAATTGGAGATTTTACATTTTGGGAAGACTTTTTATAGGGGAAACATCCCAGCTAGTCGGGTATGAATCTAATTTTAACACCAGCCAATAGGCCGTGTGCCAACCATAAATTTACACCCACAGGTACATGATTTCATTTTATCTCTCTCCCACCCCGACGCCTGCAACCCCCCTCTCTCAAGGAGGTATATACAGTGATGATTTTTTGATATGAAAATAATGCAAGACGCAAAAAAGTGATGAAGGAAAGATAATACAAATCACCTGAGCTGAGGAAAAGGCTGAACAAGACGCAAAAAAGTGATGAAGGAAAGATAATACAAATCACCTGAGCTGAGGAAAAGGCTGAAAGAAAATAATGCAAGACGCAAAAAAGTGACGAAAGAAAGATAATACAAATCACCTGAGCTGAGAAAAAGGCTGAAAGAAAACAATGCAAGATGCAAAAAAGTGGTAGCACCCATCCCCAAACTGGTCTGGAACAATGACAGAGAAGCTTAAGAGAGAAGCACAAGTAGGGATTTTTTTTTTTTTTTTTTAAATGGAAGGATAGGCCAGTAGGTTTTATTTCAAAGAAAAGTTCATCTTTTTCCAATGCGTTTACATTTAGATGATTTTCTGCTATGGACTAAGTGATGATTTTCTACTATGAAACATTTAGATGAACTCTTACATTTAGATAATTTTCTGCTTGTACGACCCCCTCCCACAAGTAAAAAATGATCTAAACATTTAGATGTAGAAATGAGGCATTGGGTAGATGAGCAAGACAAGGTGGCAGGTGGATTTTAGAGAGACAAATAGCATATTTTAGAGAGAGAGAGAGACAGAGAGGCTTTGCAGGCGTACAGGGGTGGGTGGGGAGGGAGGGAGAGTGAGAAGCAGAAGAGATGAAAAATAAAATGAAATCATGTGCATGTAGGTGTAAGTTTTAGTTTGGTATGCCTCCTACGTGGCAAATCAATATTGGCTGGTATTAAAGTTAAATTCCCATCCGACGGTTGTGAGCTTCTCCCCTTTTCATATTGTCTAGTACTTATCGTTAGGTATTGATGTCCCGGTAGTTGACTGACTTACGGACAATGCTACGGGCCGCTTGGCTTGTACCCTTGGCGTGCCTCTAGTGTATTTGACATTAGTCTTTTTTTTTTTTTTTTTTTTTTAAAAAGTATTTTTTTAACAATTTTAATTATTAAAAAGATAAATATTTCCTTAACTATTGAGTAAAAATTAAAATTAAATTACTGAACGGTAACTTTGATAATACTGAAAGGACAAAATAACAATTCTACCTTAATTCCGAATTGAGTACTTTTACGTGAATTCAGAGTTTTTCATCTGTTTCTTGGGGTGTCTATAGCTTTCTCGGTTCTTCCCATACCACGTAATCCATATATATTGCTATGCCTGTGGAAGGGCGTGCCAAATAAGTTTGATCCATAAGAGGCTACTAGGGGTTGGAAGATTCTTGACTCCCCATTATGTCTTTTTAATTTGTCTATTCATTTTAACTGTTTATATATTTAATTTTATTTTTAATTTTTTTTTGTTAATGGTTAAGAAAATGACTATTAATATATTTATAATTTTTTTATTTTTAAATATATTTAAATATGTTTAAAAAATATTTAAAATAAAAAAAAAAATATATAATTTACACTATAAGCACAATGAGCGAGCACCTGTAGGCAGCAGAGTAGCACCCCTCCACTTATATATATTACTTTGAACTGTTCTTTGCCTAAGGCCATAGACACATTGAATGATAAACATTAAGGTGGAAATATCATCGTGCCTTCTGTGACCTCGATCGACTAAACAATGGATGCAGAGCTGAACTTGCTTTTGTTTTTTGTTTTGTTTTTGGTTTTTTCCAAGGAGCAAATGCATATCATCATGTGGAGTGGGAGATACGCCCATCTAAGTTAACCCTGTAGACCGATGACCAACGCACCAGGCCAGGAGAATGCGCACTAAAGCACCAAATTAAGCACTAAATCAGCATACCCAACTAGTCTAGTACGTAGTCCGACAAAGTCTTTTCCACACAACAAAGCCTGGGAGAGTCTCTTGGAAATATGGACTGCAATTCAATTTGAAATCCATTCCCAGCTGCGTCTATCAGTATATTATATACTACATTCTCGTACTATCACGTGAATTATACGATGTTAATGTGACGACATTATTCATCAACCGTTAGATCACTTCTTGTTTTATATATTAAATAAACATAAACAATTATTCAATAATTAATGCACAACGCAAGCTACATCGTTAGCGTTGTAGCGAGGTGGAAGTTTATACTTCACTTTGGTAGAAGGTTTTTTGCCAAGGGCAATTTCTGAGAGGAGTACTACAATTCTGGTGCTGAGCTTCATACAAGATTAGTTAAACTGTGTTTGGATACAAGATGTCTGAAGAAATAGCTGAGTTATGGAACAAACTTTCATTAACAGAGGACGAAAAGGATGAAATTGTTATTACGGGAAATTATATATATCAAGAAAACCTTGGATAAAGGTAAGCTTTGTCTAGTTGGGAAAGTTATTGCTTATAAGAAGATTAATAGAGAGGCCTTAAAAAATACTCTGCTTAAGATTTGGAGATTCTGTTTAGGCACCAAAATAATATAAGTGGGGGAGAATCTTTATATCTTTGAATTCCAATATGATAGCAAATTAAAGAGGATATGGAGGGCCAGCGATGGATGCTTGACATGAATTTGATAAGCTTAAAAAAATTTGAGGATTATACTCCACCGAATGAAATGACCTTTACACACCATCTGTGGGTTCAAATTCATAACTTCACTACAAGAAAAACAGTCTTTCTCAGCGCTAAGAATCGCACTACAAGGGGAATCACCTTTCCAGGCGATTCATTTTCGCTAAGAAAACCAATAAAATCGCCGCCTATCACATTTCCCAGCGATTTATAAATCATTGGAGGTTCGAGGGTATTAAAGCCTCACTTTTGATCTACTCCAACGAAAGCCAAAATCGCCAGGAAAGATTTTCTTTACCGACAATTTTTATTCGCTGCAAATAGTACATTTTATCGCTGCAATTGCAAGATACGATTCAGTTATTAATGGAAAGATTAATTTCAGTGATTTAATACTGTCTCTAAAAGAGGAAAAATCGGCGAAAATATACTTTTTCAGCAATTTTTTGAAATTGCTGCAATTGACTAAACAGTTTTGAAATAACAATTGCGGTGATAAAAATGCACCGGTATAGATCAATACCAGCGATTTAAAAATCGCTGCAATTGAGTTATTGGTTTTGTGAACTCAATTGCAGCGATCATAACATCGCTGGTAATTCATCAATTACAGCAAATTATAGTCGTCGCGAAAACTAAAATAAATCGTTGCTAATACTGAAATCTATTCCAACGGCTTAATTAAATAGTTGGGAAAACTTTTTGTGGCGAATATTATTCACCGAAAATACCCTAAAATGTTGGTAAAATGCATTCCCTGCGATATAGGATCGCTGGAAATAAGTTTAGTGCACAAAAAAATATTTCTAGCAAATTTTAATTGCCAGAAAAGATATTTCACAAAATAAAAAAAAAATCCACAAAATTAATCCTGATGTACCATACCCAAGCTATACTTCATATTAGAGACCCTTATATATAATATATGTATATATAACTGTAAGATATAATTAACATATGAACTAAATCCTAAAGCTAGATAAATAGTATGGATTATTTATAAGGAGCCTCTTGTAAAGCAAATACATGAATTTATTCTCTAAAGAAAAAATGATTTGATGTAATGCAGAAATAAACCTGTATGGCACGTACAAAGAAGTGACCTAAATCAGAAACATTGCTTCTGCACCTACAGCAACACAGGAATTCATTCAATGATAGGAGCAAAAACTAAGTGAAACTAGCCCAACAATAAAGGCACTATCATCAACTTGGCATGAAAGAAAAATCGCCGGAAATACAGAACATTATACACAAAATCTCACAATCTAAATCCCAAACTATTTAGGCAGCACATTCTGTTGCAATGAATCATACATAATATAAAATCATATATCCTTCATTTGTTTCTTTGACTTCCACAACATGGGAATGAGATTTTCTTCAAGATGGACTTCATCAAGTTTTATGAAACTCACTACTTTAAACACAAGCCATTTAGAAGTCATACTCAAACTGATTTACAAAATTTGCAGAGGTTGATGAATCTGCCACAATTTTTCTATATGAGTTCAAAACTGATTTAATGAAGCATATATAGAACGACAAGTTCTTCACCAATTGTATCACTCTTGATGAGATAATAGTAGTACAATAGGTAATAAAAGTATACTTAATGGGTAATATATCCATACATATGGAGTGCAAGGTGATATGGTCATAGACATTTTTCAGTGCAAGGTGATTGGTTGAGCTGAAATAATAGCATACATCTGTATATCAAGGAATTTGATAAGCAAATGGATATATGTATATATATAGAATGGAATAACGAACTCAAAAATATCTTTAGCTATATCAAAGTGTTTGAAACTGCAAGTGTCATCCCCATAACATGCTGGAGGATTTGATTCTTAAGTCTTCAAGTACTTGTGTAACACCCCCTTCCCGTAGGCTAGGAGTGCCACGTATTTTCCATAAAAATAATCCGGTAATAGATCTCATAATTTCATAATTGAAAAAAAAATTTAACTTTTATTATGCGGAAAAATGTCTAATCAAACTGTCTTCCAAAACATTAAATGAAATAAACTGAAATAAATTCATGTCATAACAACATGTTTATTTTAGAAAGTCTGAACAAAAAAAAATAAATGCTCCTTCTACTCCTGGCCTGCTTGCTCGTAATCATCATCTTCACCTGAGTGGTTAAAAACATGAAAACAAACTAAAATGAGTCGATGACTCAGTAAGAAATCTATCACAACGTAAACGTAATAAACATAAGATTTTCATAACAACTTTCATGCTGAGCTTAAAAATTCATGACTGTTCATGTTGATGCTTATGCTATGTATGACTGTTTTAACTGAATTAACTGACTGATCTGACTAATTTAACTGATTTATCTGACTGGCCAACACACTTAACCCTGTGTGCAAGGTTGTGCACCAGCCCCACATCCTGCTGCAGCAAGGGGAACTGCTGATAGTATTCTAGCATACTATGGTGGACCACGACTGAGTTCATGGCTTGCACACCACCCTGAACTGAACTAAACTGCATTGGTATCATGCATCTGAATGGCCATCTTATTAACTGATCTGATATTATCTTACACTTGAATTTAAGGTGGCTTACGTATCTTATACACATGAGATGCATGACATACTACATACATAATCATAAATTCTGAATTAAAACATGATGCGAAATGACATGGTCGTATGCTATGCTAGATGACATGCTTGCATATGACATGAGCGGTTCATAAATAGTGGCTATCAATGAACTGGTTTGGATAATGCATACATATAAGCTAACTGTGATGATCCTAATTTATGATCAAATTTACTTACCTTGATGCGTTTCTTCTTGAATAATACTTCGTAACTTGAGACCTATATTCAATAAATAACTATCACTAAATTGTTTGGAAATAAATAAATGCTAATATCTTACCTAACTAAATTCGAAATTCTAAAATGTAGTCAAACCAATATTTGTTTAACACTAAAATCAATAATTCATAGTATTTAAATTACTTAAAATACTAATTTATAATTTAGTAGAAATACTGGAGCTATTTTAAAATAATTCACAAAAACTTAAATTCTTAAACTAAGTTTCATTTCTCAACATAATTATTAAATCTTATAAGAAACTTAATAAATTCCATTAAATTCGTAACATAGAAATTTTATTAAAATCTTACTAAATTGACAAAGGAAATATTAACTCAAATATTAGACTTAAAATTTATACTTTAAAACATATTTCCAATTCTTTAAACATTTTTATTAAAATGAAGCTTTAACTAACTATATTTATTTAACAAAACTAAACTCAACTAGTAATATTAAACTCAATAAAATCACTAAAATAATTAATGAAATAAAATAAGATCAAGTCTAACTTAAAATATAAGTTCAATCAAACATTATTATAATCTGCAAAAAGTCAAAACTTTGGCCCATAAATATAATACTGTACTACATGAGCCCAAACAGGAAATAAGCCCATCCCAACCACATACGGGCCTAAGGCCCAAGGCCCATAAAAAAGAAACCCACGGGTTCTTCAAGAACCCGAGTACACGGCAACCAAATAACACAAAGAGTAGAGAGAAAGGGTCTGCAATGGTCCGAAACTCACCAAGAGGGAGGGGCTGACTCGGCGACGGCCCTGGGTGGCTGGGAGTGGCTGGCGGCGCGACTGGGGGTTCCTATGGTGGTGCGGCACCGAGTGAGAGAAAGAGAGAGAGAGAGTTTAGAGAGAGGAACTACTAAACCGAAACCAAGAGAGAGAGAGAGTTGTAGCGGCCGAGGCCTTACCGGAGAAATGAGTGGCTCGACGGGGGTTGTGGGTCGGCGGCTTCTGTGTCGTCGAGGAGAGGTTCGGCGCCTCTTGAGGTGGCCACCGAGGAGAAGGGGCGACGGCACTGGTTCGGCAACAGGGGTTTTTCGCAACTCACAAGTTTGTCTTCTCATGTACAGGTAAGCACGTTTTATAATGGTAGGTGATAGAGAATTAGAGAAACCCTAGAAGAGCATAGACGTGCATGTGCAAGAGAGTGGAGACGTGCATTTATAGAAGATACTAGGCAACAGAGTTGGTGTTCCACTAGGACGTTAGCAAAACAAACAAAATCACCGAGAGAAACATACGGGTTGGGTGGTTTGAAGTTCTCAACAGAGGCTAACAAAGTGATGAGGTTTGGTGACTAGAAGAAAAATTTTAAACTTTAAATTTCAAAACAAAACCGTAGTAAACATAATCTGATACACTTTAGAAATCCTTATTAAAACAAAACTCTAACAAATCATAAATAGCAGCTATAATAGAAAATATAAAGATAAAGTAAATATAAATTCTGATAAAACTATAATCATAAAAATATAAATTCTAAAATAAAAGTTTACTAGGAAAAATTACTTATATACCCTAAAATCAAAACTGGTATGTCACAAATCTCCCCTCCTAAAAGAAAATCTCGTCCTCGAGATGGAACGTACCTTGATTTAAAAAAGTCGGGGTACTTCTCTCTCATGTCTTCTTCGTTTTCCCAAGTGGCTTCTTTCTCGCTGTGGTGACTCCAAAGTACTTTAACCATTGGAATGGTTCTGCGTCGCAGCACTTGGGCCTTCTGTGCTAATATTCTCACTGGAACTTCTTCATAGCTGAGGTCGTCACGAATCTGAAGTGGCTCATACTCCAAAACATGCGCAGGATCGAGGACATACTTTCGTAGCATAGAGACATGAAACACGTTATGCACTGTCGATAAGTGAGGTGGAAGTGCCAGTCTGTAGGCTGCATCACCTATTCTTTCTAAGATCTCAAAGGGGCCTATGTACCTCGGGCTTAGCTTCCCCTTTTTTACCAAAACGCATTACCCCTTTCATCGGTGCAACTTTCAAGAATACTTTATCTTCTGTATCAAACTCTAGTTCTCGTCGTCTCTGGTTGGCATATTTCTTCTGTCGCTCTTGTGCTATGGCGAGCTTCTTTCTGATAATTGATATTTTCTCACACATGTCTTGTATAATTTCTTGTCCCAAAATCCTCCTTTCTCCTACTTCATCCCAGTAGAGTGGTGACCTACACTTACGCCCATAGAGAACTTCATACGGTGCTGCCTGAATACTTTCCTGATAACTGTTGTTATAAGCGAACTCAATAAGGGGTAGATACTTAATCCAACTACCCTTAAATTCCATCACGCACACTCTAAGCATGTCTTCTAGGATCTGAATCGTCCTCTCTGATTGACCATCTGTCTGAGGATGAAAAGCCGTGCTGTAGGTCCAATGAGTTCCCAACTCCCTTTGTACCTTCCTCCAGAAAACCGAAGTGAAGCGGGTATCTCTGTCAGAGATGATCTTAGATGGTATCCCATGTAATCTGACAATCTCTCTAACGTACAATTCTGCCAGTCTATCCATAGAGTACGTCATCTGAATGGGAATAAAATGGGCTGATTTTGATAGTCGATCAACAATCACCCATGCTGCATCTTGACCTCCTAATGCTTTTGGAAACCCTGAAACAAAGTCCATCCCAATCTCATCCCAGGTCCACACTGGTATAGGGAGTGGCTGCAGTGTACCCGAGGGTCTCTGATGCTCTGCCTCGACTTGCTGACATGTCAGACACTGTGCTACATATGCCACTATCTCTCGCTTCGTCCCACACCACCAAAAGTGTTGTTTCAGATCCCGATATATCTTGGTGCTCCCCGGATGAATTGTGTAGAGTGAACGATGAGCTTCTCTCAAGATCAAATCTTTGATTACTCTATCTTTGGGTACACATAATCTTCCTCTAAATCTCAAAGTGCCATCATCTGACACTAGAAAATCAGGTCTCTTACCCTCTGTTATCTCTTCTTTAATCTTCATCAATTCTGTATCACTTGCTTGGGCGTCCTTAATTTGATCTATCAATGTTGAACCTAGTGTCAAGATATTCATCTCAGCTTGAGTGTCCTGAATTACCTCAATGCCAGCTCGCTCCATGTCTAGTAGAATATGCTTCTGAGGAGTGAACATCGTAGCCAGGGTGCCAGAGGATGACTTCCGACTAAGTGCATCTGCTACGACGTTTGCTTTACCAGGATGGTAGTTAATATTGCAGTCATAGTCCTTCAGAAGTTCTAACCACCTCCGTTGTCTCATATTCAATTCTTTCTGTGTGAAGAAATATTTCAGACTCTTATGATCGGTATAAATCTCGCACTTTTCACCATAAAGATAATGTCTCCATATCTTCAAGGCAAAAACCACTGCTGCAAGTTCCAGATCATGGGTTGGGTAATTCTGCTCATAGCTCTTTAGTTGTCGGGAAGCGTATGAAATAACCTTCCTATTCTGCATTAAAACACAACCTAATCCCTT
Source organism: Juglans microcarpa x Juglans regia (assembly GCF_004785595.1). Taxonomy (NCBI): domain Eukaryota; kingdom Viridiplantae; phylum Streptophyta; class Magnoliopsida; order Fagales; family Juglandaceae; genus Juglans; species Juglans microcarpa x Juglans regia. The sequence continues at coordinate 6,679,191 of NC_054605.1, forward strand.
TAGTGAAGCATCACTGTATATAACAAATCCTCCATCTCCCGAAGGAACTGTAAGAACTGGTGCTGACACTAATCTTTTCTTCAATTCTTGGAAGCTGTCCTCACACTCACCTGTCCATAGGAACTTCTCATCCTTTCTTGTCAACTTTGTCATCGGAGCTGCAATACTTGAAAAGTCTTCTATAAATCTTCTATAGTAACCAGCGAGGCCTAAGAAACTTCGTACCTCACTGACATTACTAGGCTTTGCCCACTTTACCACTGCCTCAACCTTTGCTGGGTCCACTGAAATTCCTTTTGCTGATACCACGTGTCCCAAAAAGGAAATCTCTTGTAACCAAAACTCACATTTCTTAAATTTTACATACAACTTCTTTTCTCTTAGTGTTTGAAGGGCAATCCTCAAATGTTCCTCATGCTTAGCACTACTCCGAGAATAAATAAAAATATCATCGATAAAAACTATCACAAACTGGTCCGAAAAATCCTTAAATACCCTATTCATAAGATCCATGAAGGCTGCGGGGGCATTAGTTAGACCAAACGGCATAACAAGGAATTCATAGTGTCCATACGGTGTCCGGAAGGCTGTCTTCTGCACATCTGCCTCCTTAACTTTCAACTGGTGATAACCGGATCGCAAATCTATCTTAGAAAAGACTTGGGCTCCCTGAAGTTGATCAAATAAGTCATCAATCCGGGGTAGAGGGTATCTGTTCTTGATAGTTACTTTATTCAACTCCCTGTAGTCAATACATAAACGCATAGACCCATCCTTCTTCTTCACGAAAAGTACTGGAGCACCCCATGGAGAAACACTGGGGCGTATGAAACCTTTCTCTAGTAACTCTTGCAATTGATCCTTGAGTTCCCTTAACTCAACTGGAGCCATATGGTAGGGTGCTTTAGATATAGGCACTGTTCCTGGAGTAAGATCAATCGCGAACTCAACTTCTCTATCCTGTGGTAACCCTAGAAGATCTTCAGGAAATACGTCTTTAAAATCTCTAACCACGCTTATGTCTTCAATCTTGAGTCCATCTTCTGGTGGTAAGATCAAACTTGCTAGAAATCCCGTGCACCCTTGTCTCAAAAGTCGGGTGGCCTGCAAAGCTGAGATTACACGAGGAGGGGAACTTCCTCGTACTGACTGAAAACTAAACTCCTCCCCATCTGTGGATTTAAAGACTACTCTCTTATTAAAGCAATCCACACAGGCATGGTTCCGAGATAACCAGTCCATTCCCAGAATCACGTCAAATCCGGACATATTAAATACGATCAAGTCCGCAAGTTGAATTCTCCCTTGAATCTCTATCGGACATCCAATTAGCACAGAATCACAAATAATGTACTCTCCCGAGGGCGTAGCAACAGACATGCTAGGTTCTAGTGGTTCCGGTATCTTCTCAGTCAAAGGTGCATAATGATTTGAAATGAAAGAATGAGTAGCACCAGAGTTGAATAAAATGGAGGCATGACGTGAAAACAATGATAATGTGCCTAGATGAATGTCATAACAACTTAGAGCTATCAGGATCATGCAATTTATTCATCATTCTAAAAAGATATCTAAATTTAGGAAAAACGAAAGGTACCTGTGACTACATCATTTGATGCCTCAGCATCAACAGGGGTGAGGGTATAAACTCTTGCCGTAGCTTGCATCTTCTGTCCTCCGCTCCTACCTGATTCCCCAGGTTTCTTAATTGGGCAGTCCCGGGCTAGATGGTTTGGCTTCCCGCACTTGAAACACACGTTTTGGCCATACATACACTTTCCCAAATGTCGCTTTCCACATGTTGCACACGTGGGGTAAGTTTGCCCTGCTGGTGGTGGCCTTTGACGATTCTCGATGTGAGGCCTCTTGTCCTTATGCGACACTGTCTGGAGTTGTTGCTGTTGCTGGCGCTTCCTTTGATTGTTGTACTCAAAGCTCTCTTGGAGGTCTTCTAGCTCCGTGAAACTCCGAATCCTGAGAGTACGCACACGTTCTCGAATCCTACGATCCAGTCCGCGCTCGAATTTCTCAGCTTTCTTTTCCTCATCTGGAATTAAGTAACTGGCGAAACGGGAAAGCTCCATGAATTTCGTAGCATACTGTGCTACCGTCATCGTTCCTTGAGTAAGGTCCATAAATTCGCGAGCTCTCGACTCCCGAAGGGTTCGTGGGAAAAAGTGATCTAGAAAGATTCTCTTGAAATGTTCCCAAGTAATGGGGACTGCTTCCCCTAATTCCAGCTGCACCAAAGCTCGAGTCGACTTCCACCACTTGTTTGCCATGTCAGTCAAATGGTAAGTGGCATATTTCACCTTCTGATCATCCGTGCAGTAGAGCGCTTCGAAAATGTACACCATACGCTCAATCCAGCTTTCCGCATCCAAGGAATTCAGTCTGCCATCGAAAGTAGGGGGATGCTGGCAGGAAAATTGCTCCAAGGTACAACCGGCCTGTGGAGCTCTAGGCGCCATAAATTGGCCGCTAACCATTGACTGGAAGAATTGGGTAGCAGCAGCAACAAGAGGGTTCGGAGTATCATTCTGATTAGATCCAGAGGATCCCTCTCGGTTTGGGTGATTTCTAGTGCCGGGGGCCATGATCTACGTTAAGATGTCATAATAACAATTATCTAGTATTTGATAAGAACGTAAAAAAATAATGACAATGAAACAATCCTACACTGATGGTTCTAACTAGTAAAAACTATAATGTATTCAACCGTAAACAAACCTGGATTACTCGCGAGCAGGCTAGGAGCATCCTAGGAACTTAACTAGAAAATTTACAATTTTTTTTTTTGAAAAGTCTACAGAATCGACCGGCTCTGATACCAAATTGTAACACCCCCTTCCCGTAGGCTAGGAGTGCCACGTATTTTCCATAAAAATAATCCGGTAATAGATCCTATAATTTCATAATTGAAAAAAAAAATTTAACTTTTATTATGCGAAAAAATGTCTAATCAAACTGTCTTCCAAAACATTAAATGAAATAAACTGAAATAAATTCATGTCATAAAAACATGTTTATTTTAGAAAGTCTGAACAAAAAAAAAATAAATGCTCCTTCTACTCCTGGCCTGCCTGCTCGTAATCATCATCTTCACCTGGGTGGTTAAAAACATGAAAACAAACTAAAATGAGTCGATGACTCAGTAAGAAATCTATCACAACGTAAACGTAATAAACATAAGATTTTCATAACAACTTTCATGCTGAGCTTAAAAATTCATGACTGTTCATGCTGATGCTTATGCTATGTATGACTGTTTTAACTGAATTAACTGACTGATCTGACTGATTTAACTGATTTATCTGACTGGCCAACACACTTAACCCTGTGTGCAAAGTTGTGCACCAGCCCCACATCCCGCTGCAGCAAGGGGAACTGCTGATAATATTCTAGCATACTATGGTGGACCACGACTGAGTTCATGGCTTGCACACCACCCTGAACTGAACTGAACTGCATTGGTACCATGCATCTGAATGGCCATCTTATTAACTGATCTGATATTATCTTACACTTGAATTTAAGGTGGCTTACGTGTTTTATACACATGAGATGCATGACATACTACATACATAATCATAAATTCTGAATTAAAATATGATGCGGAATGACATGGTCGTATGCTATGCTAGATGACATGCTTGCATATGACATGAGCGGTTCATAAATAGTGGCTATCAATGAACTGGCTTGGATAATACATACATATAAGCTAACTGTGATGATCCTAATTTATGATCAAATTTACTTACCTTGATGCGTTTCTTCTTGAATAATACTTCGTAACTTGAGACCTATATTCAATAAATAACTATCACTAAATTGTTTGGAAATAAATAAATGCTAATATCTTACTTAACTAAATTCAAAATTCTAAAATGTAGTCAAACCAATATTTGTTTAACACTAAAATCAATAATTCATAGTATTTAAATTACTTAAAATACTAATTTATAATTTAGTAGAAATACTGGAGCTATTTTAAAATAATTCACAAAAACTTAAATTCTTAAACTAAGTTTCATTTCTCAACATAATTATTAAATCTTATAAGAAACTTAATAAATTCCATTAAATTCTTAACATAGAAATTTTATTAAAATCTTACTAAATTGACAAAGGAAATATTAACTCAAATATTAGACTTAAAATTTATACTTTAAAACATATTTCCAATTCTTTAAACATTTTTATTAAAATGAAGCTTTAACTAACTATATTTATTTAACAAAACTAAACTCAACTAGTAATATTAAAGTCAATAAAATCACTAAAATAATTAATGAAATAAAATAAGATCAAGTCTAACTTAAAATATAAGTTCAATCAAACATTATTATAATCTGCAAAAAGTCAAAACTCTGGCCCATAAATATAATATTGTACTACATGAGCCCAAACAGGAAATAAGCCCATCCCAACCTCATACGGGCCTAAGGCCCAAGGCCCATCAAAAAGAAACCCACGGGTTCTTCAAGAACCCGAGTACACGGCAACCAAATAACACAAAGAGTAGAGAGAAAGGGTCTGCGATGGTCCGAAACTCACCAAGAGGGAGGGGCTGACTCGGCGACGGCCCTGGGTGGCTGGGAGTGGCCGGCGGCGTGACTGGGGGTTCCTATGTTGGTGCGGCACCGAGTGAGAGAAAGAGAGAGAGAGAGTTTAGAGAGAGGAACTACTAAACCGAAACCAAGAGAGAGAGAGAGCTGTGGCGGCCAAGGCCTTACCGGAGAAATGAGTGGCTCGACGGGGGTTGTGGGTCGGCGGCTTCTGTGTCGTCGAGGAGAGGTTCGGCGCCTCTTGAGGTGGCCATCGAGGAGAAGGGGCGACGGCACTGGTTCAGCAACATGGGTTTTTCGCAACTCACAGGTTTGTCTTCTCATGTACAGGTAAGCACGTTTTATAATGGTAGGTGATAGAGAATTAGAGAAACCCTAGAAGAGCATAGACGTGCACGTGCAAGAGAGTGGAGACGTGCATGTATAGAAGATACTAGGCAACAGAGTTGGTGTTCCACTAGGACGTTAGCAAAACAAACAAAATCACCGAGAGAAACATACGGGTTGGGTGGTTTGAAGTTCTCAACAGAGGCTAACAAAGTGATGAGGTTCGATGACTAGAAGAAAAATTTTAAACTCTAAATTTCAAAACAAAACCGTAGTAAACATAATCTGATACACTTTAGAAATCCTTATTAAAACAAAACTCTAACAAATCATAAATAGCAACTATAATAGAAAATATAAAGATAAAGTAAATATAAATTCTGATAAAACTATAATCATAAAAATATAAATTCTAAAATAAAAGTTTACTAGGAAAAATTACTTATATACCCTAAAATCAAAACTGGTATGTCACAACTTGAGCAATAAATACTTAGAAGTGGAAGTAGAAGAAATATATGTATGTACTCTGCTTTCCTTTCTTGCAACCAGTACTTAAGAATGCACAAAAAGAAGTACATATCAATCAAAACTTAAAAACATTACATCAATGAGAAATATATTGAGTGACCAAGTGTTGAAATTACTCCATGTGTCATCTAAAGATAGATCAACTAACCACTAGAGAAGTACAGTAGCATTAGTATATTATTTATGAACTAAAAAAAGAATAACTTGATTCATGAACAGTATACAGAAATTAGCTCAACCCCATCACCAATCACTTTCTCAAGTTAGTCTTCTTCGTCAAATCCTATAATTTTGATAGGGATCTAAATCCCTATCTAGCTTCCCATTTGAATTTTCTTAACAGCATCAAATGCTCATAAATATTGTAAAAGCCACTAATTTTATGTATTTTATCTCCCACTTCAAACCTTAAGAATGTTAGAAGATCTCATGAATTCTGCAAGTAAATCACCAAGAAATAGTGATTAACAGTTTCACAACAAAATAAATCTATTTTAATATTTGACAAGAAGTAGTGTAAGTTTGATAATTATAACAAAAACATATAGTCTACTTAACCTATATATTTGAACTCCGATATATAAGAAGCAAAATCTTTGTCAAAATACAAGAGCTCTCTGTTACAATGAACCAATATTCAAACTCCCCGCATTTCAAATCACAAAAGGCCAGGTTTCATGAGTTATTGAATAAATGCATTGGGAAAATAACTTGGAAGTACTAAACAAGGAATATAATACATGTTGCTCCAATTCAAGTTTGTCCAAAATCCCAAAAAACAAAGAATTCAATGGAGAATCAATACACTGATGGAGGCAGAACAACGTAGATTGTACATTTACATGCAAGAGATAGGGAAGTTTCACTCAAAATCAAGCTTAAATTTACTGAAATTGTTTTCTATCAATGTGGATACAAGAGGCAACAAAGAAATAGAGAGCAGTTTCAATCTATACAAACCTATGGATCTTCAAACGGAAAAACATAATGGTAAAAGATGCAAACTACGAAAGAAAATATAAGCAAGATAGAAAATGTAGTGGGGAAGAAACTTACTAACCTCCACTTATTTAACACGTAAAAATGAAGGCTTGAACATCATTACAAAGTGATTCAAATAAAGGAAGAAGTAGAGCTAAAACTGTAGCAGAATTTTTTGTAGAAATTGTACACATCTTGGTTTCCTCTCTTTATAAGAAAACAGGGCAGAAAATCATCTCATCTCTTCAAGCTGTAGGTTGCACAATTTATGCTTCTTTCTAACTTCCTTGCACTTGGCTACACACCCAACTAAACAAGAATTAGAAGGAAAAAAAATGTAAGAATAGATGAGGTTGGAAGACACTGTCATAGAATTTGTGGTAGAAAATTTCAAAAGTTGGAAGTGTGTTGTTGCTATCTTTTGGGTGCTCAATGTGAACTAAGAGAGGAAAACAATGAAGTTTTAAACTAACCTAACTTAGTCAACTAGCAAATGAAATTTAAGCCAAAGTTCCTGCCTTATATAGTGAAGATATAGGCTGAAAATGAAGGAAAAATTGTTGCAGCACAAGTAGCAAACATAAGAAATTGTTTGATGTACTTTGAACTCTAACAGGTGGGTTTAAACCTATTTATAGATCCTTCTTTCCTTATGATTTTCCACTCAAATACACAAGATGTGAGAAATGGAAGGTGAAACTCACTATATAAATTCTAGACAGCAGCAGAAATTCAAGGAAAAGCAAAACATAGTTGCTGTTTGTGTGCATAGCTTGAACCCGAGAATGAAAGAGGAGATTTTTGAGCTTACCAACTGGTCTTAGAGATCTCCCAAGTATTTACTCAACATGTGTTTTCGATTTTGTCTTTAAACAATAGATGATATGACAAAATAATGCATCCTAACAAACAAAAAAAGATCCAACTATATATGAAACTATATATTTTAGAGTTATACAACCTAGCTAATTAATTTCATGTGGTACTGCTGATCATGAATTATATATAGAAAGAAACCATGCATATATGATTAGTATCATCCAAAATAAATGTGTAAGGTTTTGCACAAGTGGGAAACATAAAACCAATGACAAATGTCACCAAGGTGGTGCTCACAATCATCACACCAACTTTAGCTATGCCTGCAAGAACAAACTGAATTTCATTAGCAAAATTTCATGACACCAACTTCAACTTCAGCTATACCAACACATGACAACATAACATTTGGTGTTCACAATCATCACACCAACTTCAACACAGACTCATAAATTTATTCTGTTTCTCACATCAAACTTGAAACAGGAAACAACAAACAAATAAATATAAATGATAAACTTACAAAAATAAATAAATAAAAAAGCACAAACTCATCGACCCAGAAAAGCAAACAAAAAAATACAAAGGACAAACTTAAATATTTCAAACTAAAAATTGGAAATAAGCATGATTTATGGGTAGACATAGCATAAAAACAACAATAAAAACAAATAACAAAAAGAATTATAAAGTTTAAGACAATTTCAACCAACAGTTCTCAAAACCCAAATTCTCAGGTCAAACACCTTGTATATACTGACAATATTCATTTAAAGGGCTTGTTAGCATGCACAAAATAATTGTGCATTTGGAACCATAAATAAACTATATAAACACCGACAAAGTACCTGTCTTGTGCATAGTAGGTTAGCACCTTTCCATTAACATCATCAAACTCTACAAACACGGGCCATTTCAGAGACTCGGACTCAAAGAGAGCAAAATCAAATTCTGGTTTTCCCCTCTGTATGTACCTAGCCATTTAATATGGGAAATATCAGATAAAGGATACCCCGCACAAAATGTAGGAAAAATCCCTAAAACCCACGGACTGAACAAATAAAATTCATTTAACAGAAATTTAATGGGAGTAGAAATTAACTTGAAGTGAATGTGGGTGTGTTCGTGCGAAGTAGTGAAGGAGAAGGGCCTTACCACCGATCGGCAACTTAGGACTCCAACAACGAACACATACAAACGCGCAGCAGCAAACCCACAAGAAATCTGCAGTGGAGAGAGAGAGAGGGTCTACTATGAAGAGAGAGAGAGAGATGGAGAGAAATACCTATAGGTTTTTTGTGCACCGTGTGAGAGACGAAGACGGATTGGGGAGAGAGGGGGGAGCGGCTGGAGGGAAATGAACAAGGGCAAAAGGCGGGGGATTTAATTTTGGTAGATTTTTGCAGCGAGTTGTTATCGCCACAAAAAATGAAACTTTCGCCGCTCAAGTTGCGAAGCTAATTCGGTGATTAAGAAAATGGTTGCAAATTCTCATTTGCAGAGAGTAAATTTTGCCAAAAATAGGATCATAAATTTGGTAAAAGGCTTATGAATTTTATGGTGAGTATTGTTGCCTCAAAATAGGGATATTGCGGCGATTTTGAATTTCGATGGGAAAAAAATTGCTGCTACAGTTAAAAATTTTGTGTGGCAAAAAAACTTGCTGCAATAAATCAATAGTGAATTCAACTTCAGAATGTCTTATGAATTACGTTGGAATTCAGTGGCGATTTTTTTGTGACAATCTAAAAATCGCTGGAAGAGGGCCTATTTCTTGTAGTGTCATCTGGAATAACCTTGAAAATTGCTGGAAATAACATTTGTCAGCAATTTTTACTATGCCGAATGTTCGTCGCAATTGTTTAATTAGTTATAAGTTAAACCAATGAATTGCAGAAATCACCGCAAATAAATACTTTTTCCAGCGATTTTTTTCCACTGCAATTATTTAAAAAGTTGCTGAAAAAGGCCTTCTTGTTTAACGTTAAATTGTTTAGAAAAGTTAATTGCGGCGATATATATCGTCGCAAAAAGTTCAAAAATCATTGGAAAAGACTTGTTATTTTCCCAGCAATTTTCAATGATCGTCGCAATTAAGTTTTTCCAGCAAGTAATTGTCGCTAGAAAATAGTATGTCGCCGCAAATAAGCTTATATGAGGTAAAAATTATTTTCGATGAACTTTACTCGCCGGAAATGATATTTCAGAAAATAAAAAAAATGCACAAAACAGAATAAATAAAAAATATAATACACATCCAAATTATATTCACTATGAAATTTCTGGATGGCACACAAAGTTCAAGCTATATAAATTGCAATTTAGCATTTATATCAAACAATAATGAATCAACTATACAACCACACCATTTGGTTGTGCTTAAAAGAATAGATATGGAATTTTGATCCTCTGAAACAAGGGGATTTATTGAGCAACCAAGAGACTTCATTCATGGCTGTTGATAAAAATAGCCATGAATGAAACCTTACTAAAATAAAAAATAGCAAGATTAACAATCTTACATCCAGATAAGATTACAGGAATGATATAAGCCTTAAACATTGCCCAAAAACTTATCTCGCATTGATGGCTGTGGGTTGCGAACAGAGCAAGGGAGAGAGAGAGGGCCTCGGGCTTCCTGGCTAGGTGTGGATGAGAAGGGGGCTCCAACGGAGAATTGGCGACGACATCGACGTCGACGTGTGGGTGTGTTGAACGATGCCCCTAGCATCGGCAACATAGAGAAATCTGAGAGAGAGAGATGGGTGACACCAGATTCAGGGTTGGCTGGGGGAGAAGAAAGGGGTGGCGTGGTGGGAACGTTGGTGACGGGCTGTGCGTGGCAGCGTGGGTTGTGCTGGAGAAAGAATAGTTGGCAAGAGAGAAGGGGAGGGAGGGGGCGGGGAAACGACCGGAGGGAAATGACTAGAGAACGAGCAGACATTTTAATTTCATCAGCTTTTTGCAACGTCTTCAGATTGATGCAAATGCATAAAACCTCGCCGCAAATATAAGGTCATTATCAACGAATAAAAATATCATTGGAAATATTACTTTGCGGCGACTAAAGGTCGCCAGAAAAAAGCTTAACAATGAATTCCATCAATATTTTCAAACTTCAAGTTAAATTAAGCGGCCAAATTTAAAATTGCCGCAAATAAGTAGTATTTGCAGCGATTTTTTTTTGCGACAATTTTAAAATCACTAGAAATAGTAATTTTTAGTGATTTTTAAATTTATAAAATCGCTGTAAATGACCACTTTCGCAATTGCAGTGATTAATGAACCATCGCAACAAGTTTTATAATATTCTGGCGAATTTGTCCATAGTAAAATGTGAAAAAATCGCCACAAAAGACAATTTTCCAACTTGATATAAAAAGATCGCGACAATGTAAAAACCACTGCAAATAAAGGCTTTTTGCAGTGATTTTATTTTCAATAGACAAAAATTGCCGCAAAAGGCCTTATTTCTTGTAGTGCTTTGGGATGCATGAATAAGGAAGTGGGGAGTAGAATTGGAGCCTCGATTGGTAATGTTTTAAAGGTGAATGCTGACATGAATGAAAATGGTTGGGGAAAATGGTTAAGGGTCTTGATTGAGGTGGATTTGATTAAACCTTTGGTAAGAGGGAAGGTAGTGGAGCTATTAGGCCACAAAGGTTTTGTAAAATTCAAATATGAAAAACTCTCAAAGTTTTGCTTTACTTGTGGAGTAATAAAGCATGCTTCTAGTGGTTGTGTTGGTCAAGATACTAGAGTAGATTCTACTAAGCTGACTAGTACAAATCAATATGGAACATGGCTTAGAGCTACTAACTCAGGAATAAGTCCTATTAATTCAGGAACCAGTTCAAGTTATGGCAGTAGTTCAGGCAGATAGATTGAAAGTATTAATATGTTAAGGTTTGAAGGCAAGGACAAAGGGGAAAAGAGCCTTTTACAAACTAGTGTTATAGGAGAGGAATGTGGTAAACTTTTGATGCAGCTCTCACCAAATGAAGACACGAAGGAGAGTAAAACCGAAACACGAGTGCAACATGTTTTACCTGTGGCAGCTCTGGATATGGAAAACCACATCATGAATATACTTGTTACAGATTCCAGTTCAGAACTAATACCAAATACTGTGGAGGGCACAATTGATCATTATAATCAAGGCATATCACAACAGGTTTCAGAGACAATTGTTAATAAATGGAAGAGGAAAGGGCAAGGGGACAGGTTAATGTAGAGATGAAACACACCAATACTTATGCCACAAGGAAAAGGAAAACAGTTGATGAAACATTCTCTTTGCTTTGGAGAATAATCAGGATGCTAGGGGAAAGAAACTAGCTATGGCATCTGCAAAGAATATATTGGCAGAGGCTGTTAATTAGCCTCGCCGGGAGAAATGAGGCTTCTAAGGTGGAACTGTCGAGGCCTTGGCAACCCTCGGACAGTTAGGGATCTTACCTTTTTGGTTAAGACCCATTAGCCTAGTATCTTGTTTCTCATGGAAACCAAGATGCATAATTATAAGTTAGAGGCTATTAAAACAGGTTGGGTTACAATGGTTTATTTTCAGTTAAAGGAGTAGGAATGAGTGGAGGCCTAGCTTTGTTTTAGAGGGAGGATGTTAATATAAGAATTCAGACTTACTCACAGAGGCATATTAACTCCTAGGTTGATAAAAAAAAGGGCTTTGCTAGATACAAGCGAGTTCGTGCACCATATCGCATACTAATGATTTTTTTTATTTAAAAAAAATGAAAAAAAATGTTTAAGAGAAGAAGAAAATCTCCTATATCATAAAAATTATTTTCATCTTTAATTCATATCATTTCGTTAAACATATGTATTACATATCAATATTGGTGTACGAATTAGTGCACAAACTTGCTTGCAATAAGATTTTTCCTAAAAAAAAACTTCTCATGGATCATGACATGTTTCTATGGTCATCCTCAAACAGAAAATAGGCATAAAGGATGGAGTATTCAAAGTCATCTTAAACTTCAACATCCCAAAAGGTGGCTATATATAGGAGATTTAAATGAGATCCTACATCAAAGTGAGAAGTATGGAGGGGCTAGAAGAGAAGAAAAACAAATGCAAATATTCAAAAATGTGTTGCATGAGTGCAAGTCATCTGATTTGGGCTCAATAAAAGGCAAGTTCAGATGTACAAACAATAGAGCAGATCAATCATTTACTAAAGAAAGGCTTGTAACATCCTGCATTTTAGTGTATTTTTACTAAAGGGTTATTTTTATTTATTTAAATTTTATTCTCGTATTTTAAAATTGGTTGGATTTTTTAATGAGTTTATTTCTATGATTTTAATTTGGTGAAAATTATTTTTATGTGCTTTCTTAATATTTATTTATTGTTATGCATTTAAATTGTTTTTCATATTTATTTAATTACTGTGGGATTTAATTATTTCAATTTGACTTTACCATTACGTTTAAATTATTTTATTTAACTTGTGGTTTTAAAATCGTTTCTGTTAGATCATTTTTGTGACCCAAGTTATGAGGATTGGACCTCATTTCTTTTCCCTCTATTTTTCTTCCTCTCCTTTTCTTTTCTTTTCTTTCTTTTCTTTTTTTTTTTCTTCTTCCTTATTTCTCCCCTCCCCCGTGCGCGCAACTCCCTCTCCCTCCCTCTCTCTCCGTCCGTTCTTCCTCTCCCCCAGCCCGCCGCCGTGCGCCGGCGGTGGTCGACACCGCCCGGCTCCCCAGCTCCCCCAGCCACCGGCGACGCCACACCTCCGTTTCCAGCTCCATTCGCGCCGCTGTTAGCCACCACAAGCCCATTGAAGCCGCGGCACTCTTTCCGCCGCTGCGCCGCCGTCGCACCACCATTGGCCACCATCTTCTTACCACATCATCCTCGACCTCTTGGCAACCCATTGGACCCAACCCCCACCTCCGATCTGTCACCGGTGAAGCACATCCAACTCTATTTCCGTTTTGGGATTTTTGGTCTTCTACCACCCATTTCGCCGCCACCCACGGCAAACTACCACCACCATTGGCTTCACCGACCTCCCTAGGCCCTACCCTATCAATCTTGGGTCTTCGTTTGCCTCCGTTTGAAAGTTGGTATTTGTGACCCACGGCCACAGTGTATTTTACACTGTGGTGTTGCTCAAACGTCGCATTTTTCAACTTCGTGATCCTTCGGAAATTGTTATATTGCACTGTAAGTATTTTCCTTAAAGAACTTTCATGATTTAAATATATTTTTGCACTAACACATATTATCTGTGAATTGGTTTGTTTTGCCGGACTGAGTCCGAGGAGTTTCGGGGGTCCGATGGATTGTGGACGGAGTTGTGTTTGTTTGCATTGTGAATTGTGGTTGTTGGTTGTTGGTTATGGCTTGTTCATGTACATCGCATACTGCATGCATGATCATGTTTGTAAAGAAAACTGGGTTTTCGCATGATTGCATACATGTTCATGTGTTTATTGAAAATTGGATTTTCATGTGAGTAAATGTAAAAGAGACTGTAGGGATGGTGGTAAGCAGGGATGGTGGTAGAGTCCCGCTTGCGATTCCCGCCTACGGTGCACGCGATAGGGATGGTGGTAAGCAGGGATGGTGGTTGTGTCCCGCCTGTGATTCCCGCCTACGGTGCACGCGGTAGGGATGGTGGTAAGCAGGGACGGTGGTAGAGTCCCGCCTGTGATTCCCGCCTATAGTGCTCTGTTAAGTATTCATTGTGTGTAAAGGAACTGTAGGGATGGTGGTAAGCAGGGATGGTGGTAGAGTCCCGTCTGCGATTCTCGCCTACGGTGTACGCGGTAGGGATGGTCGTTGTGTCCCGCCTGTGATTCCCGCCTACGGTGCACGCGGTAGGGATGGTGGTAAGCAGGGACGGTGGTAGAGTCCCGCCTGCGATTCCCGCCTACAGTGTCCGATAAATGGGTTGTTTGTGTGAATCATTTTATGGGAAAATGTTTTACGGATATTTTGGGCCAAAATGGGATTTTTGGCGTGTGTTGGAAATAATCATTTTTCTGGAAAAAAATGGTATTTTATGGCTAAATGTATTTTGCTATATTGTTGGTTGCATTAATGTATTTTTATCCCGAGAGTTGTTTGATTTATACTTACCTGTGGTACCATTTTATGGTATCGCAGATTTTGATGCAGATGATGATGACGAGCCTTAGCTTGGCTCCGTTGGAGGAGTGATCTGGGATTGCTCCTGTTTAGTGAGTTATGTTTTTATCAATTTATGTATTTACCTTTTGTATTATATTTGGGATGACTGTATATTTTTAAAGATAAATTGTGTTGAATATTTGTATTTAAATTTCTGGTACTTAGTTGACTTATTTATATTATCCGCTGCGACTTTTATTGTGCACCTTTGCATGTTGCACACACACTTGAGCACATTTCGTTGGGATGCGTGACCGTGTTGTTACCATCCTGACGTCACGATTCCCTTGTTTTTGTACGTGGGAGTCGGGGCGTCACAAGGCTTGACAGAGCAATTGCAAATTCTGAATGGTGTACATCATTTGGTGGAGGTGAGGTGCAAGTGTTGGCTACTTCCACATCTGATCATTGTCCTATTTTAATGTCACTAAGCCAACGTTATAATAAGACAACCAGAACCAATCATGTGAGAAGGTATCAAGATAGATGGTCCAATTTTTCTGATTGTGAGGATGTGATAAAAAATACATGGCAACAAGTGAGAGGAAATTTAAATGGATTGCAAAACATAAAGGATAAATTGGAGAATTGTATGACTGAATTGAGAAGATGGAGTTACAAGAAAGAATATGAGGCAAAGGTAGCTTAATTCAGAAAACCAAAATATTGCAGCAAATGCAGCAAACACTCACAACAGACTCAGTGTAGCGAATGAGACAAATACAAAGAGAAAGAGATGATTTGCTTGAAAGGGCCCATTTAAAATCGAAGCAAAGAGCTAAGGTGACATGGCTACAACAAGGGGATTGAAACACAAAGTATTATCATCTATGTGCAAGTAAAAAAAAAGAAGAGAAACACAATTATGCAAATCATGGAAGAGAATGGTGGAAGTATATCAGACACAGACCCGATGGGGAAAACTTTTACTCAGTTCTATAGTGGCTTGCTTACAACTTATAAACCTACTAACATTGAGGCTTTTCTCAATGCAACTGGAAGGAAAGTCACCCAACAGATGAATGACAGATTAATGGTTCCATTTTTTAGAGGGGAAATCAAAGAGACATTTTTCCAAATGGGTCCCTACAAAGCTCCTGGTCTAGATGGATATAGGGCCTACTTTTATCAAAGATATTAGCCAGTAGTGGGAGATGAGGTATGTGAGGCTATCTTATCATTTTTAAACTCTGAACAAGACATGTCAACTATTAATCATACATACCTAGTGTTGATTCCAAAGCACAATAAACCAAAGAATATCACAGAGTACAGACCTATAAGTTTCTGTAATGTGCTTTACAAAATTACCACAAAAGTGTTGGTCAATCAATTAAAGGAAATTCCGCCTACCATCATTTCACAAAACCAATGTGCATTTGTTCCAGGAAGATTAATTTTAGACAATATTTTGGCTGCATATGAGAAGTTTCACACAATGAAAACAAAGATAAAAGGAGAAAGAGGTTATATGGCAATAAAATTGGATGTGAGCAAGGCTTATGATGGAGTAGAGTGGATCTTTCTTAAAGAAGTAATTCTCAAGATGAGTTTTGACAAGAAGTGGGCTGAGTTGATTCAAAGGTGCATAACTTCTTCATTCTCATCTTTAGTTAATGGGGTGCCTCAAGAGGTGTTTAAAATTTCAAGAGGATTAAGACAAGGATGTCCATTATCTCATTTTTTATTCATTATATATACTGAAGCCTTAACTGCCAAACTGCAACAAGTAGAACAGAAATGTCTCATTTCAAGAATTCTAATGGCCCGAAGGAAGATCAGGATAAATCATGTTTTTTTTTTTTTTTTTTTTTTTTGCAGATGACAGCCTAGTGTTTTGTAAGGCATCTATGCAAGAATGGGCTGAGTTAAATCAAGTTTTATATGGTTATGAGAAGGTATCTGGGCAGCAACTCAACAGAGAGAAACATCACTGTTTTTTTAGCACAAACACAATGCAATCAACAAGGAACTATATCATGGAGATAGCTAGATTGCGAGCTTCCTCTAACTTGGAGAAATATTTGGGATTGCCATCACTAATTGGAAGGTTGAAAGTTAGAGAATTCCAAAGCATAGTTAAAAGGGTTAGCAACAGAATTATGAATTGGAAGAATAAATTTCTTTCACAGGCTGCCAAGGAGATTTTTATAAAGGCTGTCATTCAAGCCATTCTAACATACATCATGAGTGTTTTTTCCCTACCAAATGTATTGTGCAATAAATCAAATGCTTTGATGGTAAACTTTTGGTGGGGATCTCAAGAAAAAGCTTCAAAAATTCACTAGAAGAAATGGGACAACCTCAGTATGAGCAAAGCAGACGAAGGAATGGGATTTAGGAATTTGGCAAGTTTCAAACTTGCTCTTCTAGCTAAACAAGTATGGAGAATTCTCATGAATCCATTATCACTGGTAGCAAAAATTTCGAAGGCAAACTATTTCCCTAATTCCACTATTCTACAAGCTAAAGTAGGATCAAGACCATCCTTTACTTGGAGAAGTATATTCTCAACAATTGATTTAGTCAAGGAAGGGTGCATATGGACAGTTGCAGATGGGAAAAAAATAAAAGTGTGGAAGAATAAATGGATTCCTAGACCTGGCCTATGCAACATTCAATTGCCAATGAAAGTTTTAACAGAAAATGCAAGGGTAGCAGAATTAATTGATCAAAATAGTGGATGGTGGAACAAGCAACTTCTAAAAGATGCTTTCAATGAGGAAGAGGTAAAGGAGATTCTGAATATACCTGTTTCACAGATTGCTAGTGAAGATAAATTGGTGTGGAAATGTACATCAAATGGTGAATTCTCTATTAGAAGTGCATATTATCATAATAAGAAAACTAGTGTGACATCTTTGGAGCCATATACCAAGATTAGCATATTCAAGAATTGAAACAAATAACATGAAAAATAAGGGTTACATCTATCATACTTTTGGTTTGGATAGATTTTTATATGCACTTAAATTTTCTCAGTCTTTGTTTGGTATTAGACTTTTTAATTTTTCAACACATTAATGTTCTTAATGTGCAACATATATATATATATATATACATATATCTCCGTCTACTTAAAAGCATCTATAAGATATAAACAGTAATGAACAGTGTTTTATGTTTGACAATTCAAAAAGCATCCCCTCGGTAGTTTGTGTTTTTGTGTCTCTCATTCCTTTGCATGATTTCTTTTGTACTTTTAGTCATAATTTTGGTTCTTCTTCATTGGGTCTCAAGCATTTGGTTGGTGCTATTGATTTGTGGTGTGACAACCGAGGGGATGTTTGACCTGTTGATAGGAGGGATGGAGGGCAGAGTCGTGTTGTGTTTTTCCAGCATCTGCAGAGCTTTGAGACTTGGGTGGAGAGAGAAAGAAATTTTGTTGTACTGTTTAAGGGTTGTTCTTCTTTGTCTTCGCCACTGGTATGCTTTTCTGAATCTTCTTGTAATTTTACTTTTGCATCTTGTTTTTTTTTTCGGCATGTTCATTTTCTTTCTACATATTTATGCATCTTTGTTTTCATTTTTCCCCTGTATGAATGCAGAAACAAACCCGATGCTAACGTAGTGGATTTCAGATTTTCTTGCTTCCTTTCCTTCCTTTAAAGACTTTATTTGGTTGTGGGTTTTTGGTTTGGAGAGAGAGAGAGAGAGAGAGAGAGAGAGAGGCAGTTGCTGTGAGAGATGAGACCCATTCGGCAGAGGTAGTTGCGGGGAGAAGAGCCATCCTACGTTCTCCAATCCAAATAACTCTAAAAGAAAGACTCAAAAAAAAAACTAACTCGTAAAGAAAACTACTCCCGTTCCCTAGAGGAACCTAGAAACTCCAAAAAAAACCCTCCTCATTCGTCTGTCCAAGAGCCCTTTTATATTATTTGTCTCCCCCTATTTCATGAGCTTTTTGACTATTTAATTACAAATCACAGGGCTAGCCATTACACGCTGAAAAGCAGACTGCTACTTTTTTTTCTTTTCTTTCCCACATTGTTCATGTCCGTCTGCTAGCCATTTCTTTCTCTCTCGGCGTGAGGCGTCCCAACATGATTTTTTATTTTTTCTTTCCCTTGAGTTTGGTTCCGTGCCCAGTGCTGCACTTCCCCCTTTTTTTATTGGTTCCCCACTTCCCATGTCCCCCACTCAATCAGGTGAAAAAAATTCTCATGTGCATGTCTTCCGTAGACCCAAACGCCCGTGCGCAAAACTCTACCTTTTTCAAGTAAAGCTGTTATCCTCTTCTTCTGTTTTTTGCCAGCCCACTCTTCCTTTTACTTTTATATTTTGCAACCCATGTGCTTCATCTATTTGAGCCTCTCTTGAATTATACTGCAGAATATTTTATTGACAGGCATCTAGAAATGGACAATGGGTAGAATGTGCACAGTGGGATTGAAGGGGTCCTTCATTTGTTTGTAAGAATTAAGCTTTTTCATTTTTGGTCTATTAATGTTGTGCATTTATTGACCGAAAAAAATAGAATCCAGAAAAAAAATAAAAATGAAGAATAAAATATCAAAGATGTGTTATGCATGTGAAGAATTTATATAGGTTTATAAGTTCTTATCCCTACATTATCCTTATAGTGTCCATTTTTTCTGATGTTTGTTGGCTATTATGAATCTATGATATGATTGCATATGATATTTGCTTGGTAGTTTTCTGATTCATCTAATTTCCAAAGGCTTTGGTTTGGAGGTCTAGGTTGACTTTATTTCTTGGATCAGATGAGGCTCTAAAAATGGGTTCAGAGTCTATTTTTGCTCGTTGTTGGCAATTTTACCCATAAATCACGTAATATAATCCAGTTCTGGACTATTTTTCCACACTCGTTTTGATGTTCAAGGTCAAATGTGTCAATTAAACCATGTTCATAATCCAACCTTCAGCATACTCTGGATTTTGAATTGGGAGCTTGTATTTCAGGTAAGAATAATATATATATATATATATATATATATATTCTCTATTATAAAAGTAGTTATCGCCCAATATTTTTTGGTGTGATGGTTATTTTTACGTTTTGTTCCTGTCTGGCCGTGTGTTGGGTATTTTATTTTTTCCCTGGCTATCTAATGCTTCTTTCTCCAACACAAACCAAATCCCATAGAGAGAGATGTGAGGCTTCTGAATGTATTCCTAAGGCTCGATGGAAACCACCTCTCCACAGCCAACGGTAGCCAGCTCGACGGGAACTCTACCTTTTGAGTTAATCTTGACTCCGTTTTGGAATAATTAGGAAAGTGAATTATACAAAAAAAGAAAAAAAAAATCTATAATTAGTTGAGGCTATTTTGCCAATTTGTATTATTAATTGCTTTTGAAATTTAGAGGTGATGTTCTGAAAAAATACCCACTGGCACACTGTCAATTATTTTTTTTAATAAACATATTTGCTCTTAATTTTGTCTAGGTTGATTTATAATAAGTCCCAATAAGGTATTTTTGGAGCTTTCTATAAGTTTCATAAAGCTTTTGAGGATTGCATCATCCGAAATTTGTCAATACTCTCTTTAATATTTGTGTAAACGTTTCACCTCAATATTCAGCCATCATAGAGTTAGCAGACTGCAAAGTACGGACATACAATTCTGGAAAATCCCAACCATTTTGCTGATGATATAATTGAGTTGTCTAGATTGTTCACTTAGGATAGTTTGTTCCCTAAAGAAGGAAAATAAAATGAGAAAAAAAAAAAGGCTTTGTTACCACTGAAATTGGTGGAGTAATGTTCTTACAGTTGTCCAAGAAATTAAATAGTGAGTGAAAGAGCTAGCATTACAAGAAAAACGGACTTTTGTGACTAGTTAATTCTAGCGAAATGACTATTTATAACTAAAATTAGTTGTGAATAATCTTTTGGTTGCAAAAAATTGATCACAAAAATCTATTTTTCTTGTAGTGTAGGAGAGAGACTTCTATAACTCACCAAATCTAGGAAGAGAGATTTCTTGGACAGGAAATTTCGGACTCGCTATCATTCTAGATTCAGTAGCTCTTGAAGCCAATTCGATTTTATTGCTATTTTTCTTTACTTCAAAGACAGCATGCAGAAGCTTTTGAATATGCCTCTGTAATGCAGAAGCCAATTGTCTCTTTTGAATATACCTTCTAAAATAGGATAATATAGCTCCTCCTACAACTTTTTTATTTGAAATTTTAATTTTTGTATTATTTTATTTTGAGTATTTTTTAAACATCTTTAATCATTAAGAAAATATTTAAAAAAATATACAATTTCACTAGTATAACTTTCTTAATTATTAATAAAAATTAATTTTAAAAAATAAATAATATAATAAATAGATGACAAGAAGTAATATCCTATCATTATCCTCTCAAATATTCACCGGTAAGTTATCAAAAATAAAAAAATAAAATCAAGAGATTCTGTAACCTGTTTACGACGGCACTGATGTGACCGGACGAAGACATTCATATCGTCCACGGTTGCAGCTTGAAAAAAAAAAATTAAATAAAAAAAATAAAAAAAATTCTTTGATAAAATCCATTAAGAAATTAAAAGTATTGGCGTTGACCGACTTTGCCCTTGCTTTGGGCTTGGCCCCAATAATACGTGTGCATGTATGTGATGGTGATTTCATGCAATTCTGGGGGCAACGTATAGAAAATAGTTTACAATTCCAGTGCATTTGTGCTCGTAGCATTGCTCAAGCTCATGCAAGTTCACGTAAGCTGTTTTGCTCGTAGCATTGCTGCATCTCACACTACAACAAATTTGAGATTTTGAAACGAAATTATTTAGGAACAAAATTTTTTTCATCCCTAAAAGTCATTTTTTGAGACGAAATTTAAATTTCATCCCAAAAAATCGATAAATTTAGAAAATTGTTCGAACGGAACAGTATTTTTTGTGACGAATTAAATCGTCTCAAAAAAATTTTTTCCGTTAAAAAGTGAAAAAATACGTTCGAACAGTAAAATTTGGAGGATAATTACTTTATTATGGCGGGGAAAGTTCAAAAACGTTCGAACGAGAATTTGTTGTGTTCGAACGGAAAATATTTGGTGGTAAATCCTGGCGGGAAGGTTTCTAAACCGTTCGAACGGAATATATTTAGTTAGAACATATTCAAGCACCACATTTATACATTCGAAGGTATAATATTAATCTCGGTACGAAACTCAAAATATAAAAAATATATATCATATATACAAATTCATTAATTAATTTTATGTAATTAATTTTAAAATATTTTAATAATTTCTTTTACGTTAAATAAGATTTTTAGTTAAATAAATATTATCAACCACATATATATTAATCAACCAAATAAAGCAAATTATCAAAATGCCATATATATTGTTCATAATTACAGCAAAAGAAAATATAAATAAAAGATAAAAACTATTGTGATGCAAGGTCTCTACACACATCCTCGACTGCAGCTAATTGTGTCTCTACCTGTGTCAGTCGAGTACTAACTGTGACCTGAGTTGCATTATTGGCATTAATCATTGTACGTAACTCATTAACCTCTGTACGTAACCCAGAGACGGTAGCCATAATCTCTGTACGCAACTCAGACATGGCAGTATGCACTGCATCAATCACTGCTAATGTGTGTACGCTGATCTCAGCACGCAATATGTCAGCCATCTCCTCGCGAATATATGTGCGTGATGTCTCAGCCTGTGTAGATGTCTCACCAGCCAATACTCCAGTATCTCCTGGCTGCGCATCTCTCTGAATCTCAGCCCTGTCAGGAACAACCCCACGAAAACGAAATCTAGAGTGTCCTGTGCTCCGTGATAGGGTGGTGCTGTTGATCGGTGCCATCGGAAATCGGGAACGCTCGGCACTTTCGGACATAACCCCGGCATGTAGCAAAAATCGAGTGATGAGGATCCCAAACGGAAGTATATCTGTCGTAATGAACCGTGCCTCTGATCGGATTCTCTCAAATATATAACCAACGAGGTCGATCGGGATGCCACGAGCGACCCGTATCATAAATCTCGCTCGATCCATGCCGACCTCCGTCTTGTGCTGCCGTGGGTCAATATTATTGGCAATGATCAAATTCATAATCTTGAAGAATGAAGATAAATCTGCCTGCCTAATACTCTTGGAGCCATCGTACACTGGAGCATCTGGACCAACAATCAAGTCTCTGATCTCGTGATCAGCAAGTGTATCGATCTCATCTGTGTAATCTAGTCCCTCGTCCTGAGACATAGCTGCATCACTTGAAGGACCAGACTCTCTAGGCGGCAGGTTTGGATAGGCATCAAGAAGCCTAGGAATACCCAGATATACAGCGAGTCCGTCTGCTGAAAATATAACAGGAGCTCCTCGGACACAGATCCTATATGCCCCTCCATCGTCTGGGCTAGCAGCACCGAGCTCTTTATAGAACTCAGTAACGATCTCAATGAAGGAAACGAGCTCCATTCCTTCTTCTCGCTGATCTAAGATTGGTGCCCAACCACGATCATTGAATACTGATGGGAGGGAATGACCCTCCCATATAAGAGCGACAAAATCAGACAGTTTTACCTGTCGCTCAAGTAAAACGGTCCGCTCTCGAACTGTTTGGATGGAAGGTTCTCCTGATCTACCACGTTTACGGCCCCGATAAGACATTATTATGATCCTGAAATTTTAAAAATAAAATATACATTCAAGATTAGTGATAAAATCTAATTACGACTAAAAGATTTACAAAATTATATACTAATAGCAATTTAATAAATTAATTGATAGAACATATAATCAATTAAACGATGAAAACAATTTAATAAGCTAATAAAATGTTAATGGAATGAATTTAATAATTAGCGTTCGAACGTCTAAATATATGGTTGAACGGACAATTAATAACGTTCGAACGTGTCGATCAAGTTCGAACGTACAGGTTTACCGTTTGAACGGACTGGTTAATACCGTTCGAACGTAAAATAGATCTAACTCGGCCATGGCTGAGTCAACTCAGTGGCCATGAAAATACTCAAAAATTAATCGATTCCGTGGTTTCTTCGACTAAAAACAAAGTACTCTTCATTTCTAAACATCCTACGATAGATTTATGATGTTCTACGGTAATTATTGATGAAAAAATGCAATTTAAAAAAAAACAAATAAAACCATAAAATTATAAAATAAACGGTAAAACGAGTTTGAAAATACATACCTTTACTTTGGAGGAAAAGTGATTGACGTATGTGCTGATCACGACGGCAGACGACGGTGAATGTAGTGCGTTCAAACGTTTTCTCGCTTTTTCAAACGGTGGGGACGGCGGCGTGAGAGAAGGAGCTGCCTGCGATAACTTATACGTGCATAACCGTTCGAACGTTAATAGTTAAAGTTCGAACGTTAATATAAAACCGTTCGACCCTTACTATTTCACGTTCGAACAGAAGTTTTGTAAGTTTATTAAAAAATATATTAAATGTATACTATATTTATATTCCTATAAATTGTTATAATATATATACTATTATAGTAAATTATATATAATGTATTATATATGTAATATTATAATATATATTATGATAGTAGAATACTTTAAATGAAAGCATAATAACTTATAAAATATTTTTTTATAGTATAATAGTAATATATCATAATACTTTACTATCAAAGTGTTATATATGAGATATTAATATGTATATAGTACCACATAATAGCATGTAGTGCTATATGGTATGAGTTTATACTTAACTAATATATGTCATATTATATATTCCATTATACTTTACCTACTAAAGTTATATATGACATTATACAACATATATATATAGAGTATAGCTTACTAATATACTATCATCTTATAAATTTCTCTACACTTTATTATGTGACCTTAGTATATTTAAGGCTATATATATGTGAGTATATATTACTAATACATATGATCTTAATAATATATATGATAGTATAGGTCACTACATATACGATAATATATATTACTATATATATATACTATATATTTAGTATAGATTACTATATATATGATAGTATATATTACATTATATATGATAGTATATATAACTAATACATATGATGTTATAGTACTTTTCATTTAATGATGAAAAAAGTTATATTTAAACATAAAGGATATGTGTTCGAACGGTACTCGTAAACCGTTCGAACACATATGTTAACGTTTGAACGTAAAAAAACATTCGAAAGGACAAGACAAATGGCGGGAAAATATCCCGCCAAAAACAAGACAGCTGGATTACCGTTCGAACGTAATTTGTTATAGTTCGAACGGATTATTGCAGTGGTGGGAAAATATCCCACCAATTAAACTATAGTATCATCTAATATGTCTATATATATTAATGTTGTTCTTTTATTCAAAAGGTGTAGTGAAAAAAAAATATAAATAAACATTTACAATACCGTTTGAACAGTTAGAAATTAAAGTTCGAACTGTTAATTTTCGAGCGGTAATAAATCAATAACGTTCGAACACATATGTTAACGTTCGAACGTGAAAATTAGGAGGGAATTTTCTCCCGCTTAATATTTTCACGTTCGAACGGTTAGTAAATAACCGTTCGAACATGAAATGTTCATCAAAAACATGACAGAACCTCACAATTCTGTTTCTCTCCTCCTGCTGTCGCTCCGTGTGGTCGCCCGAAGATTACCCCTTCGCATATCAGAGGTATTCTTTCTCAAACTAGCCCTTAAGCTCAAAAAAATTGTTCATCTCACTCCATTATTCTCGGATTATTCTCGGATTATTTCCTTTTCATCTTCAAAAATTCAGGTATTTCTTTTAAAATAAAAATGTATGGTTTGAACTTTATATTTTGCAATGTTAGAAAGTTGTATGCTTTGAGATTGTTGTTTGTGTTTGTTAGAATTTGGGATTAATGGAGTTTTCGGCGTTGTTGAAGGCGACTGGAATCTGGAATGAATACGTTCGAACAGGTTCGGATTACCATTCGAACGTATTCATTTTGTTCGAACATAGGTTCTCATAGTTCGAACGGATAATGACATTACATCAATAACGTATACAGAATACGTTAGGTTTCGTATGGTTATAAATTATATTTACTACTAAATCACAAATAATTAGGACCAACTACCATTTAATATTGTTAATTCTAAATAAATAAAATTAATATTCAAATTAAAATACTACTAAATCTTTAAATTAAAATAGAAATAGTTAAGATTTAATAATACTTATCCACCGTCATTCTTCGATGTCATGGTTCACCTAGCCGTTCATTTGCCACGTGAGGCTCGACTTGCAGGACCAGTTCAATATAGATGGATGTATCCCATTGAACGATTTCTTGGAAAGTTGAAACGTACAGTGGGTAACAAGGCCCGTCCAGAGGGATCAATTGCAGAAGCATATATTGACGATGAGTGGCATACCTTCTGTTCCAAATATTTCCATGGAGTTGACACTCGGTTTGATCGGCCAGAAAGAAACTTTGACGTTGACCGAGCAAGACAACATAATATATTTTCTGTGTTTTCCCAACAAGTTCGTCCAATTGGTGCAGTGCGTGGTTATGACTTGTGTGGAAGAGAGTTCGAGAAAGCTCAGTGGTACGTGCTGAACAATTGCCCTGAGATAGAGAACTACTTGAAGTAAGTTATAACTTTTTCTTAATTTAAATTGCCTCATTAATTTAAAAAAATACAAAATATAAAATATTTGTGGTAATCATCAATTTCAGTGATCATATTAACGTGCTCAAGGAACTAGGAGTAAATGATATAAACCAAAAACATGAAGAGGAGTTCCCAAGATGGTTTGAAGAACGGGTAATGAAATTACATATGCGTTACTCAATAACAAATGAAAAATTATTAATTTCAACTTTGATATAATATACGCTTTACTCAATATGTAGGTTGTACAATTGCATGCGAATAATCCAAATGATATATCTAATGAACTGTATGCATTGGCGCGTGGCCCATCGAGACGCGCTGCTTGATTTTCTGCATGTATTTCTCGGGGAAGTAGGTATCACACACTGGATCGAGATTGTTATAGGAAAACCCAAAATAGTGGTGTCCTAGTCGAAGGAAGTCATGATGGAGAAAACATTGATTTCTATGGGGTTATTGTCGATATAATTGGAATGAAATATTTGGGAGAGCTTGCGGTGTATCTGTTTAAGTGTGATTGGTGGGATTTAAGCAATCCTCGTACTGGAGTCCGTGATTATGAATATTTTTTGAGTGTTAATACATCAAAAAAATGGTATGAAGATGATCCTTTTATTTTGGCTTCTCAAGCATCTCAAGTATTCTACTTAGATGACCCGAAGTTAGGAAATCAATGGCGAGTAGTTCAAAAATATTCTCCAAGAAATATATATGATGTTATCCCTCAGGCGGAAGGACAAGATGAAGAAGAAGATGACTCTTCTACTCAAGAAGCATACCAAGAGAGTCAACACGCCTTAAATTTGTTTGTGGATTTGAGCCAGTATGAGATGATTCCATTAAATAGAGAAGATATTGAGGCTGAAATTGTTGATGCGACAGTTGAGGAAAATGTTGAATCATCTGAAGTATCTACAGATGATGAGAGCGAATTGTCAAATGAAACTGATACAGATTCTAATTGACCAATTATGTGTTAACATTACACTTGATGACAAATATTTTACTTATTGAATGTATCAGTAGTTTGAAATTATGCCGCCAAAGAGGAAGGAAGTTCGCAACCCATCTCTACCTGTTCCTAGCTCTCCTTCATTGTCACCATTAGAGATTGATTTTACAGAACAAGGTAAAAATCTAATACTCATAAAAGTTATTAATTAAGGTCCTATAATAGAGATATAAATGAAATTGATTACAATGTTATATTTTATAGAATCTACAGTACAATCTCGTCAAGGTCGAGGCACCACTAGAGGGGTGACGTTGGAAAAATATCGAAAGGTGGGTAAGATCAAAGTTAACATTCCTGACAAACATACTGGGGGCGAAGGACAACCAGCAGCTTGGCTTGCATCACATGTGGGTGCTCTTACACGAACTTACGCACCTTTGGCAACGACTTCATGGAAGAAAGTCCCCCAAGATGTTAAAGAGCTTATCAAGAAGCGTTGTTTGGTAATGTTTAAAATATTGATTTAGTAGAATAAATTTCTATATTTTACTTAAATTTAGAATATTATAAATGATAATGTGTTTGTGACTATTTTTTTAAGGATGATTTCGAATTAAATTTTGGTCGGAGAGAGGAGCGTAAGACTGTGGAAGAGCTTATGGATAATGCATTCCGTAAATATAAGGCGAGGTGTCATGAGTATTATAATAAGTTTGAGAAGAAGGAAGATGCACGCCAACATCCTTTCCAGGATGTCCGACCTTCTGTGTGGGAAAAACTTTGTGACATGTTTGAGGATCCATCATATCAGGTATAATGAAATTTAATTATTTTACTTGTCCTATCTGGCATTTCGCTTCATCATATTTTCAATTTCTTTCCAGGAGCGAAGTTCTATAAACAAAACAAATAGATCAAAATTAAAGATTAATCATCATGCAGGCTCAAGATCTTTCCATCGCCTTTCTAAGAAATTGGTATTGCTATTTTTTTTATTGGATATAGTTAATTATTTGGATGAATCATAATGACTTTATATCTTAACACATTTATTGTAGCAAGATTCAGATACTAATTATGATCTGACAAAATTATATGCTGCATCGCACACTGATCGTAATGAAGAGTGGACTCATCCTGATGCCCATGAAAATTATGTAAGTTTTATAACCTGTTTTAATTAAATATATTAGAATATTTATGACGATATTAATTCTTTATCTTATATATGGCTAGGGTAAAATGATTGCCCTACGTGCTGAATCTGCGTCAGATCAAAATTCCTCAACAAGTGATATTGAGATTTTTACACAAGTCCTGGGTCAACGTTCAGGATATTTGAGGGGTTTGGGTCGTTGTGTAAAGCCTGGTCCCTCTTCCTCTTCTTCTGGGAATGCATCTATGACTTCTATAGCGTTAGAGAATGCGAATTCCAGAATCGAAGAATTGACTGCAAGACAGCATGAGTTAGAGGCTCAATTGGCAAAACAAGCAGATATGGAGATGCGCCTCAAACAACATGAAGAACAATAAGAAGAGTTCAGAAGACAGATGCAACTCCAAATGCAGCAGCTTATGCAACAGTACAGGCCTCTAAGCGAAGGATGGATTTTGGGATTATCTATTTATGTACGAACAATGCCCGTCTCGACTGTTATTTATTTAGTTTGCGCTTATTTTAACACTTTTGTGAGTGTTAAACAGTTTCTAATGTATTTTTTCAAATAGTATGAATGTTTATTTGGTTTTCTATTATTGATTTAAATTAAAGAGATATCGTTCGAACGAACGTAAAACGTTCGAACTCTATGTAACGACAATAGCGTTCGAACGTAAACGTAATGTTCGAACGAAATTTATGTTCGTAGAGTTCGAACGATCACACAACGTTCGAACGTAAATAATTTCAGTCGTGTTCGAACATAGCCTATACCGTTCGAACCCATATACCGTTCGACCTGACCATTTAACGTTCAAACACAAAGACAATTCATAACGTTCGAACGAATTATGTGTGTTCGAACATATTTCGAAATCGTTCAAACACGTCAATACTGTTCGAACTTAAAATTTTTTCCGTTCGAACCATTTTCTAGGGCGAATTTAAACCGTGACAAAAAAAATTTTCGTTCGAACATGTTCGAACGGTTTCCTTCAATTTCGTCCCAAAAGAAATTTTTTGGGACGAAATGGTGATTTTCGTCCCAAAATACCTTTTGGCACAGTGATATTGGAACGACTTTGGGACGAATTTTTTTCGTCCCAAAAAGTTTTTTGGGACGAAATTGGGGTCTTTTGGGATGAAAATTTTCGTCCCAAAAGACCCTTTCTGTTGTAGTGTCATGTAACTTCGCTTTTTTAAATTGCCATTCCATTCCACAAGTTGACGTCTTTGACGCATTCCTTTTTTAAGTTTGGACTTGCTGCTTTTTTACGTCTTTCTTCTTCTTCTTCCATCTTCCATTTTCTCTTTTTTTTTTTTTTTTTTTTTAAATTTTTTTGTTTTATTTATTTGCGACGACTGATCAAAAAAGTTGACAACACACCAGGGCGGCTGTATCAAGTCTTCTATATTATATTATCTATAATAGTTAATAGTTATTTATGATTAGATTACTCTTTTAACTTTATTAGGTATGGGAAAAATCGGAGAGTCATTTCCTTTTTGGGTAAGGTGAGTGTCCTTTTTGGGAAGGGTGAGGCGGTAGAGTAGGGATTTGATAAATTTTTTGGTGTAAATGAGAGAATGCAACACAAAGCTAGGGTAGAAGAACTAACAAAGCTATAGGAATGATTCAAGTTAACAGAAATTGAGAAAGAAGAGGTGAATTTTTCAGTAGACGACACCAAATATGCATATGCCAGAGTTCACATATGCCTGCTTCTTCAAATTTTGATGGACAAGTGTTTAAACAAGGAAACTTTTAAAGCAACTTTGGACAAAGTTTGGAATCCAATCTGGTTTAATGAGGTGGGACATCATCAATTTTTGGTTGAATTTCAAAGAGATGTAGATATTGAAAGTGTTAAATGGAAGATCATGAACCTTTGATAAACACCTAATTGTATACAACTTTTTGATAAAAGTACTCCCTCTAATGAGATGGAATTTAATCAAGAACTTTTTTGGATTCAATTACATGGCTTGCCCTTAGCAGCCATGACACTGGATGGATGTGAGAAAATTGGTTCCTCACAAAGGGAAGTAATAACTGTTGATGTGGATGGGGATGGAATTGGGTGGAAAAAATATCTAAGGATAAGAGTCGATATGGATATTACAAAGCCTATATACCTCATGGGAAATTAATTAGAGTAGAAGGCAAATGAAGCTGGGTAGAGTTTAAATATGAAAGGTTGCCTTAATTCTATTTTCAATGTAGGGTTATCAAACATCTTGGTCGAGTATGTGTTTTGGAAAAAACAAGGTTTAGTACGGAAAAAACATCTCAAAACCAATATGCTAAATGGTAAGGGCCACAATGATTCAACCATTGGAAAGGGCCAAAGCAGTGGGGCTTTAATCATCTTAAAGGAAATCAAGTAATACAGGATGAGAATCTTGATGAAGCTGCACATGATCAGCATTCTGGAAGTTACAACAAGATTGCAGTAGTTGATGATGAAGGAAAACAAAAATTCTATCTTGAGCAACAAAGGCAAGATGAGATTATAAAAGACTAGACAAGAAGTCAACAACAAGAGGGATATAAGGTATCTTTGAGAGGGTATAGCGAGGATTCTCATTTGCAACACAATTTTATAGGAAAGGACCCGTGTCATGTGATCCAAAAATTCCTGAATTAATTGGTTGTAAATTATGTCTATAAATATTGATTGTAGAAACATTGGAAATAGTGAGATGAAATAATATACAATTCAAATGAAAGGTCTTCTTTCAGAACTTCTGTCGAACATATGATGGGCATGATTTTCATAGTTTCAATACGGTAAGCAGAGCCGCATAAGACTCACGTCTACAATTTTTTTTTCTCTTTATTCTTTCTACCCAGCTGCCTCCATGGCCAATCCAACCTCCTCTGATATTTCCTCACCTACTCCTCCTCCCACCACCATTAATCCCAATCTACTCACCTCAGCAACACACTTCATAACTATAAAATTAAGTATTGACAATTACCTGTTGTGGAAGGCTCAAATGGTGCCTTTCCTCAAAGGCCATCAACTCTTTCATCATGTGGATGGTTCAAGCCCCATACCTCCTCCCATGATTGATGGAGCCAAAAACTCAGATTATGCAAAATGGGTGCTTGTCGACCAGATAATCCTCTCTACTTTAAACTTGTCACTTTCCAAGCAAGTCCTTGCCCAGGTGTTTGATCTCTCCTTGAGAGCTTGTTTGCCGCACAATCTAGTGCACACATAATGCAAACAACATATCAACTGGCCACTTTAAAGAAAGGCCTTGAATCCATTACGGATTATTTCCACAAAGCCAAAGCACTTGTAGCCCCCATGGGAGCTGCAGGACAACCTCCCTCAGATTCTAAGTTCTCTATTTTCCTTCTTGCTGGTCTTGGCATAGATTATGACTCTATTGTGACCTCTTTACAACTAGAGCTGACCCTCTCTCCCCTCATCAAATATACAGCTTTCTCCTTAACCATGAGTCTCGTCTAGCACAACAAACTCATACTCTGCTCATTGCCAACCTGCTCATAGCCCAACTCACGACCACAAAGCATTTGACTCTCTCTTCTGCATCTTACCATCCAAACAATAAGGGTAGAGGCACTAGGAATTTTCGGGTCGACGTGGTCCAAGAAGAGGCTTTCTTCACTCATTCTCCAATAGATCTGACAATTGTCCCGTGTGTCAAGTTTGCAATAAACCTGGACACTCGGCTCTAATTTGTCATCACTGATTCAATTAGAGTTACCAATCCTCTACACCGTCTTCATTCTTAGCCAACCTGACCAGCACTGCCTCACCCCTCTCTCATATTAACTTGTGTTTTTCTGATACAACAACAACATCTCATTTTACACCTAACCCCACCAATCTCAACTTGGATTCTATATCTTATCAAGGCTCAGACCAAGTAAATCTTGGAGATGGCTCCACCATGCCGATTCAGCACACGGGATCTGCCAATCCTGACACTTCCTCTGGCAACTTCTTACTCTCTCAACTTTTACATGTTCCTTCCCTCACTAGAAATTTACTTTCAGTCTGCCAGTTTTGTGAAGATAATAGTGTTTATTTTGAGTTTCATTCTACTTCTTTCTTTGTGAAGGATTCTCACACACATGCGGTACTTTTTCAGGGCATCGTTAAAGACGGATTGTATGTTCTTGCTACTGAGTCCACACCATCATCCATCCCTTTTCAAGCTAATACTGGTGAGCGCACTTCCACTGATTACTGGCACTATCGACTTGGTCACCTATCGCCACGCATCACCAACCTCATACTTAGGCATTTTCAACTTCCTGTGCTTTCCAACAAAATTGTTCAGCCATGCTTTTCATGTTTTTAGTCCAAAGCTCATTCTCTTCCGCATCTATCCTCATCATCCAAGTCTAAGCAAGCATTTGATTTAATGTTCCTAGATGTATGAGGTCCGGTCCCAATGTTATCTTCAAATGGTTGTAAATTTTATTTTTCTATAATAGATGACAATACATTTATATTTGGCTTTTTCCCATGCAATCCAAATTCAATGTGTTCTCAATTTTTCTTATCTTTATGCAATTTGTTTCAAATTATGTCTCCACAAAAATTAAATCTATCCAATCAGAATTAGGGGCTGAATTTTGACCACTTCAAAAAATTCTTCATGACCAAGGAATTATACATCGATTTACTTGTCCTTATTCTCATGCTCAGAATGGGACGATTGAGCGACCTCATAGGCACATAGTTGAAACGGGTCTCTCATTACTTGCTCATTCCTCTATGCCATTTAAATATTGGTCAGAAGCTTTGCAAACTTTGGTTTATTTGATTAATCAAATGCCCACTCCTGTTTTACAAAACATATCACATTTTCAAGTTT
This sequence comes from Juglans microcarpa x Juglans regia, assembly GCF_004785595.1. NCBI lineage: Eukaryota > Viridiplantae > Streptophyta > Magnoliopsida > Fagales > Juglandaceae > Juglans > Juglans microcarpa x Juglans regia. The sequence continues at coordinate 6,712,166 of NC_054605.1, forward strand.
TATTTGGGAAAATTCCTGATTATAAATTTCTTCGAGTTTTTGGGTCAACTTGTTGACCCAATTTGTGTCCTTTTAATAGATATAAAATGGATCTACGATCCAAACTTTGTATTTTTATGGGCTATAGTCTTGACCATAAGGGCTAATTTATCTTCATCTACCATCAGGCCGGACCTATATTTCTAGAGACATTTTATTTAAAGAAAATCAGCTTCCCTTTTCAACCCAGTCCAACTCCGGCTCTAACCCAACCCAACATGCAACTTCTCCTCAGTCAATGAGTGTTCTTTCTCATCTCTTACTCTTTGCTCCTCCCAAAATCTATCTCAATAATTTAAGCTCATCACTAGCGAACTCTTCTCACACGGAATTCACAGTCCCTACCATATCCATTCAACAGCAACACAACTTTGGCCCATCAATTCTCAACCCAGACTATAGCCCAGCCCCTTCACAAATTCACTTATCCGAACCTAACACCCCTCTTGTTCACTCCACGTCATCCACTAGGGGTGAAACCGTCCAGTTATAGACAAAATTTATGACCCAACCGGTATGTACCGATTTTACATTTTTCAAAACCGATTACGTACCGGTTACCTTCCTAAACTGATATCTCTGATTTTACCGGCACAGTCCTATCCGATCGGATTTTCTGGTTAGACAATGCAATCCATATACACAAATTGTCAAACACACACACACACACAAACACACATACAAATTCAAAAGAGTTAATCCATATACACAAACTGTCAAACACACACACGCACACACTGACACACACACACAGACATATACACAAACACACACAGACACACAAACACATAAATTCAAAAAAATTAATCCATATACACAAACTGTCAAACACACACACACACAGACATCTACATATACACAAATACACACAGACATCTACATATACACAAACACACACAGACACGCAAACACTAGCCATTAGCAACTTGCGGACTCAAGTTGACGCATATTGAGGGGGGAATAACATTAATAATGGTAGATCATTAGCATAGAAGCTTCCTAGCCTAAATAAACTGTATCAACAATGACAATTAACTTGAAGCAACAAGATTAAACACTTCAAAAAACTAATCTACAAAAACAACCAACCTAATGGCTTCCCATATATAGGCTACTAATACTTCGATCAAAACATCAATGACTGAACACTATTCGAAATAAAGAAGATTAAAAATATTATAAATGGCACAAACTAAACGTTGACTTGAGAGAGGGGCAGCACAACATTGAGAACTTGGGAGAGGGGCCGACGACAAGATGTGTGACAGAGACTCAGAGAGTGAGGCAAAGATACAGAGACGAGACTCGAAAGGGTACAGACTGAGAGGCAAAGTCGTTGAGAGGCAGAGACTGAGGAAGAGAGGGGTGCCGATGGAGGGATTGGAGGATGTGACGGAGGCTGTTACATGCGGTGCAGTTCCACTTAACAGAGGCTTTGGAGGGGCTGGGCTACTGGTCCCTAGAGGAGGGCACTACGCTAGGGTTTCTGAGGGAGGGGGTGGGAAACTGAAATGTATTCTTAAGTCTGAAAGTAAAGTGATTTCTGAGGGAGGGGGGTTTGGGGGGAACGGAATCTGAGGGGTTTGGGGGAAACGACACCGTTTCTTTAATTTCTTATAGTGATTTAATACCATATAATACTATATATATATAGTTATATATATTTTGTTATAGTGATTTAACCTATTAAAAAAATTGTTATAGACTTATAGTGATTTATATAGTGATTTATTGATTTATATGTAATACTATAGTATATTAGTATAGTATTAGTTATAGTGATTTAATATAACAATATTAACAATATTAGTATAACTATAACATAGTCAATATTAGACTATAACTAATATATATACTAATACTAATAATCTAATTTTGACTATATAATAGTATTTGTTATATATTAGTGTAGCTATATAATATATTAAACTATATAATAGTATTAATATTATACTATTAGTATAGTTATATATTAGTATTAGTTATAAACTAATAGTGATTTAGTATAATTATATTAGTATAACTATAGTCTATATATTGACTATTATTATTAGAATAACTATATATTAGTATTAGTTATAGTTATATAGTATAGTAGACTATATAATAGTGTTAATATTAGACTATTAGTATAGCTATTAGCTATATATTAGTATTAATTATAGTAATTTAGTATAGCTATATTATTATAATTATAACTATAGTCTATATTAGACTATTATTATTAGAATAACTATATCATTATTTTATATGTGATTATTTAGTACAGTGATTTATATACTAATAGTAATAGTAATATAGTATTAGACTATTAGTATTAGGTCATAAAATGTAATAATATTGAGAATTTATTAGACCATCAAAATTTAGTAATAATATCCTAGTGATTTTATTTCTTTTTTGGTTCATACTTCTTATGATAAAATGTTATTAATAATTTAATATATATATATATATTTTCTGTTTAAACTATATTATCAATTAAATTTTCATCTTTATGATTAAATTTTTATTTTATAAATTATAATAACATTATCTTATATATAATTATATTAATAACATATGATCAAATAAATTACAAATGTTCATATTTATAATTAACATTTTATGTTATAATTTAATAAATTATAATATGAAATTATTTCATATATTATATATAAAAATTTAATATATAATTATATATTATATATAAAACTTATATATATAATATTAATTTATATTTTTTTCCCAATCGGTCTGGTCCCATAAACCATGGAACCGAGACCGGACCAGGTTCGGCTGGTTTTTCGGTTACAAGAACGGGTCCCAAACCAGATCGATTCAAAACCTGGCCAACTAGTCTAGACTGGTTTTCTGGTTTAAATTTACACCCCTATTGTCCTCCTTCCACAAACTCTCCTCAAAGAAATGCCCCTACATCTGGGACTCCTCTAGCACCGCTCGGGACTTTCACAAATGGTGGTTCCTCCGTTACATCCATCCATCCCATGACCACTCGGAGTAAGGTAAACATTCGAAAACCACTTATTTGTATGGATGGTACAATTCCCTAGCCACCACGAAATCACTCCACTTCACTCATAACCCATGCACCCATGCTGGTTCCTGAGGAACACACCTCATACACAGAGGCTATGAAATTCCCTAAGTGGCGTGAGGCTATGCAATCTGAGTTTCATGCTTTGTTAAATAACCATACGTGAGATCTTGTTCCTCCATTTGGCTCCTTTAATGTTTTCAGTCCAAAATGGATACTTAAAACAAAAAGGAAGGCTGATGGAACACTTGAAAGGCGCAAGGCACCCCTTGTTGCCAAAGGTTTTCATTAGCAACTAGGGGTTGACTATTCTGAAACTTTTTCTCCGGTGGTTAAGCCCACCATAATCCAGATTATCCTATCTATAGTTGTTTTCTTAAATTGGTCACTGCAGCAATTGGACATACAAAAGACCTTTTTACATGGTGATTCGGAAGAGGTTGTTTATATGCAACAACCCACTAGGTTTGTGCATCCTGAGTATCCTTCATATGTGTGTAAGTTAAGAAATGCCATCTATGGTCTCAAACAGGCTCCTCGAGCCTAGTTTTCAAAACTCAGTAACAAATTGTTTTCCTTGGGCTTTCAAGAGTCTAAATCTGATACCTCACTATTTATTTATAGATCTGCTTCTCATGTTATTTTTGTTCGTATTTATGTGGATAACTTCATTGTTACGAGGTCTAATTCTAATCTAATTTTTGAGTTCATATTTACTCTTGGTGCCTCCTTTCCTGTCAAGCATCTAGATCAGTTACATTATTTCCTAGGTGTTCAAATTTTTTGAAATAATGAGGGGTTGTTTCTTAGTCAATCTAAATTCATTTTGGATTTGTTACACAGAGCAAACATGCACCAACCAAAACATGTGTCAACCCTTATGCCTGTCACCACTAAACTTTCGGGCTTTGACAGTCTTACCTTTGAAGATCCTCTTACATATAGGAGTGTTGTAGGTAGCCTTTGGTATTTAGCGTTTACTCATCCTGATATATCCTTTGTTGTCAACAAAGTCTGCCAATATATGCACAATTCCAAAATTTCACACTGACAAGCAATTAAGTGAATCCTTAGGTACTTTAGATCCACTTCTCACTTTGGTCCGTTTTTCCCTAAATCATCTCCATGTACACTCTCTACTTTCTTTGATGCTGACTGGGCTGATTGCCTTGACGATAGAAAATCTACTAGAGGTTTTTGTATCTTTGTTGGCTCTCACTTGGTCTCTTGGGGCTCTAAAAAGCAGCCTACCATTGTTAGATCTTCAACTGAGGCTGAATGCCAAGAAGGACGAAGAAGATATGGTAGATTGCTGACCTAGTAGTTCTTGTAACGTTTGCAAAACGACAATCAGTAGCACTTGGATAACGATGACAGGGCTCAGCCAGAAAAGACAGAAGCAATGGACGAATGTTGTGAAGGAAGAAAATTGTTAATACTTAAAAGGTCAAAGTAGTAGGTCTAAGAACATCCTTATTAGATCATGTAAAAAAAAAAATGAAGAGTTTGGCTAATAAAGCTAAAACATATATTGCATTGGATTATGCAAATATAAATTAAGATGATTTTTAGCTACACTAAATTATTGTTGTGTGTCATATTTGGTTTTAACTATAACTAGACCAAATTGAATAAGAAATATTTTCTTAACTCTGAACACTCTCTCTCTTCCTCTATCGAAATGTTTTGTTTTAGAAATGAAATCCTGCTGACCTCTCTCTCTCTCTCTTGGTGAACTAGAGACTAAAATATTTTCCCGAACTCATTAGATGAAGATAATTACGTTTGTTATTAGAAAGTTCTTGCAACGCAGAATTTCATCCTTTTTTTTTGTGGTTATAATTTTGTGTTGATGTAATTTATTGACTTTTAAGGTTACTTAGAAATATGTGATATTTCTAATTAATAAAAAAGAATGAAAAACAATATTTCCCTATAGTTCTTAATTTAAAAATAAAAAAACTTAATAGGAAAAATAATTTAGAAAAAATATTATTATTAAATTAATAATATTTTATTATTTTTTGCTAATAAATGGATAATTCAATGTGAGAATAGGTTTTAAGTAGAATAGCCAAATACAAAATCATGTGATATTATGTAAATTTTGCATTTACATTTACATTTACATAATCTAATGAAGATAAGAGCATTAGCATTTGATTGACCATTATATTCTTCAAATTTTGACTAATATGTAGGTTTTTCACTTTTAGCTAATCATTCAAAAGTTGAAATCTACATTAGATTAGTCATTACACTCTCAATAATAATAAAATATTATTATTTTTTATTATTTATATTTTTTTAATTAATTTTTTTTTATTTTCATAATCTTCAATAACCTCCAATAATCATATTCATTTTCATTTTCACAATCTAATAATCTATAATATAATAATCTCATATATATATATAGATGGCCGTAAAATCTCATATGAATAAAAATCTCATAACTATAATATAATAATTTCAAAAAATATTTTTAGACTTGCTATAGTTCTTTTCATATTTGAAAAGAGGAATAGATTTACTGTAACTTATATTTTAGATGAAAACAATTTAGCTAATTCAATGTGGAGTAAATATGGATGGTATTTGCTAAATTTGAAGATGAAAAAGTATTTGGTTAATCCAATGCCAATACTCTAACATGTCAGTTTGCTAACATGCATGGCTGCTGTCATGACAACCACTTATCACAATGATGTAGCACCGATACCATGCTAGAATTGTATTCTATATACCATTATGCATCTTTCAAAGTGGTTTAATACTTCCTGTATATAATAGGTTTAAAGCAATACAAAACCTCACACTAACGATATGAGACTAGTATTCCTTGGTAATTACCAAAAAAAAAAAAAAAAAGTAAAAAAAAAAAAAAGACATTCATATCTTCCACGGTTGCAGCTTGAGAAATCCCCCCCAAAAAAAAAAAAAAAAAAAAAAAAAAGAAGGTATTCCTTTACAAAATCCATTAAGAAATTAAAAAGTGCTGACGTTGACCGACTTTGCCCTTGCTTTTGGCTTGGTCCCTAGTAATCTGTGTATGTATGTGATGGTGATTTCATGTAATTCTGGGGGCAACGTATTGAAAATAGTTTGTAATTCCAGTGCATTTTTTCTCGTAGCATTGCTAAAGCTCGTGCAAGTTCATGTAAGCTTTTTTGCTCGTAGCATTGCTGAATCTCATGTAACTTCGCTTTTTTTAATTGCCATTATATTCCACAAGTTGACGTCTTTGACGCATTCTTTTTTAAGTTTGGACTTGCTGCTGCTTTTTTACGTCTTTCTTCTTCTTCTTCCTTCTCCGCAAAGACTTAGTCCAAAAAGTTGACAACACACCAGGGTGGCCGTATCTAGTCTTCTAACTTTATTGGTGAAAATCCCATACAAACATTTATATGATTTTTTTTATTAAAAAAAAAAATTTAAGAAAAGAATAAAGACTTTTATTTTACGAAAATCATTTCTATCTTTAATTCGTATCGTATTAATAAACAGATGCCTTACATATTAACATTAGTGGGTGATTTGATATATGAACTCGCTTGTAAAAAGATTTTTTCTTTTTTTATAAAATATTATATTATGTATAATAGTTAATATTTAGTTATGATTAGATTACTCTTTTAACTTTATAAGGTACAAAATTATTGATTAATGTATTGTATTCAATATTTTATATTAATGCTCTATTTTCAATTGATAAAATGACTAATTTATTTATTTTTCTTTTCATATAGTGGTCCTAAATAGGATTATATTAATTTGATTACAAGTATACCCAATGACATTCTACGAGCAAATGTCTGCATTTGAAAAAAAATGACAATCTATTTTTGATGTAATTTAATATTTTTGATTGGGTTTTAAATTAAAGTAAGAAAAGACTGATATTTATTTATGGAGACCAACGGACATTAACAAAGAGACACATAATAAAAGGAAATGCTGTTTGACTTACAATTAATTTTTTTTTTTTTTTTTGATGATGGAAAAAAGGGAGGATGAGAAAAATTTAAGTTTGTATTATGGTATTTTCAGCCCAAAAGAGTTTTTGGTGCATTTAGACGTAATTGGGACTTCTTGATATAATTTGTAAGGTGCTGTTTGAATATTGAGTTGAGATGAGATACGTTAAGATAAAAGTTGAAAATTAAATAAAATATTAATAAAATATTATTTTTTAATATATTATTTCAGGATTTGAAAAAGTAGAATTGTTTATTATATTTTGTATAAAAATTTGAAAAAATTATAATAATAAAATAAGATGAGATGAGATAAGATAAAACACTTATTATATATAAACGGGCTAGCACTTCACTACATTTTGGTTTCCTAAATACTCCTATTTAGTTCATCAAAGGTTATAAAAAAGAAACTCATTTAGCATGCTAGCTAGGTTTCTCTATCTTTTTCTGTTTTGAGAGAGAAAAATGCTAGAACGCCCGAATGAGAGAGGCACAAAAAGCACGAAACCATGTCAGCACTCTAAAAACTCCCTTTTACCCTTGCATAAAACAACAATACCCCATTTTACCCATGTCAGTAGTCCCATTACCTGTCGTTGTGGTCGACCAGCAGTCCCTTAATGACGTCTTCGGACTTTTCACTCCTTAGAAAATGACTTTTTACAGTTTTTCACTAATCATGTCTTAGAAAAAATTGGAACGTACCCTTGCCCGAAGAATAGCAAATGTAATTACGTCCCTGTGCAAAGGTATGTTGCCCAGTAGTCCCATTATTTATTTTTCTTTTTTTTTTCATTTAATTTTTTAATCATCATAAACATTTTTTTTAAAATAAAAAATTCACAACATTATTAAAAAATAAATATTTAATTATTAAATAAAAAAAATTAAAAATAGTATCGGAAGAAATGCTCGGGACCCATTGTTGTGATCCCAAGAATTTTTGTTTATTTTATGTTTATACTACTATTAATTTCAATTAATTTTTGACAGGAACATTCTTCATTTTTGCAAGCATCTCTAGCTTAACCAATTCTTTCTATGTCTCTAACTACTTGACCAAAGAGATCTAGAAATATTATTTTGAAAAAAATAAGGAGGTGCAGTTTAATCATTTTGATAATAATGTAGTTCATTTTCTTGTTTTGTCTTCCTGTGTGCATGACTTTTATTCAATCGTGCAAATCTTTAAGAAAAATTCGAGAATGTACATAAAAATGATTTCTTTAAGGAAAAAAACACTGCAAATCTTGGCCATGGCTGCTGTTCTACATTTTTTCAAATTTTTTTAAGTTGTAGAAGGACTAAAGTGTACATATACAAATGAAGATAAAATAGATGCTATCAATTTAGTTAAAAATCACTAAGTACATATACAAGTGAAGATAAAATGTAAAAAGGGTAATCTCGGATTTTTTTTTTTAAAAAAAAATTGTTTACAGATCACTTACACACGTATTTTACCCAAAAGAAGAGAAATATTGCAATGTTGTGGATGGACGAATCGAGGGGGTGGGAGCTTCGGCTCCTTCCCCCTCCCTCCCTCTCTCCTCCCCGTCCCCTCTATGTTTTTGTATTTGTTGTGTTTTACAGGCTAAATAAGGGAGAATCGCGGATCTGGAATGTCCGGCGACTACAGATGAGCACGCGCCTCTCCATGGCGTTGCCCAGTCGCCGATCTTCAAGCTTACCGAAGGCGGCGCCTAACGGAAGGGCGAGTAGCTCGCACACGCAGTCAAAAGTTATCGGATGCGTTCGGTGAGGGGCTTTATCGCGTCGCCAGGAGGCCTTTGCCGTTGCCACGTGCGCCACTGGGACCTGTGAGTCCGAAACCTCCAAGATCGATTGACGGTTTCCTCCCAAGGTGGCATACGCGCCACAGCAGCCGCTTGGAGCATTGTCATTTTTCTGTTGTTTTAGTAGTTTTTCCTTTGTAATTTATTTCATGTCTTTTTTTTCCTTTTTAAAAAAATAAAAAATCTAAAAAATTTTATCCATTCGGACTTTGGTCCGAACGGTGTGATGTCTCCTCTCTGCTTAGGCAGTGTATGGGGTTGGTGTGCCCTACTCCGCTTAGTTGGGGTATGGGTTTTGTCACCTGGTTACTATTTTTCTGTCGGGGATAGAGATGTGCATGACAGATCTCTTAGACTTAGGTCTTTAGAGATCTGTCGTCTGGACTAGACCATGTCAATCCGGTAGTGTGCTGAGGAGCTATTAACGTTTGTAATTAACTTTTTAAGTCAAATTTATATGTCTTCTTTTATGAATGAAATGTGATCCATTTTATAAAAAAAAAAAAAAAAAACAAAAAGTATAGAAGCTTCAGTAGTTTTTTGACTTTTTAATTGTTTTATTTTATTTTTTTATTTGTTTTCCTCCTATACTTGTCAACCTTGGCACATTGGTGCATTTCGTGCTACACAGGGGTCTTCCCCAATGTTTTGAATACCGTACCGGACGTTGTATCGGTCAAGACACTAGAACGAAATATTTCGATATCGGTACCGTTTTGGGATAGCGTTTCGGGATAATATTTCGGGATAGTCGATATATGAATAAATTATATATATAAATTTATATAAAAATTATATTCTAAAATAATAGTCTATATATAAATAAATTATATATAAATACATATATATATATATAAATTATAAATAATCTAGTCTGAATTGGGGGTTAAAAAATAAACTTGTAGTTTAAAAAAATGAAAAAAAAAAACACAGGCCGAAATATCGGCCGGTACCGGCCGAAATATAGGCCGATATAGGCCGAAATTCAGGCCGGTACGGAACAGGTATAGTACCTGTACCGGCCGGACGGCCGAAACGAAAAATTTCGGCCGTACCGGCCGGTACAGTACGAAATTTAAAACACTGATCTTCCCTGTAGCATCATTCTTTGTGAGATTTGAATTGGAATATATGTATTTTTGCTCAGATATAGTAATTAAGTTAGTCTTAAAAAGAGAAGTGTTACATTGATATAGATTTTATAAAATTAAATTTATAAATTGAAGTAATTTTATGTGATTTATTTAGATCAATTAAGACTTGATATATGTCACCAAATTAACTTAATTAATAAATTTATGAATTTAATTTTATAAAATATCTTTCTCATTTTTCAATTAAAAAACGCCATTAGAAATCCAGAGAGGCTGCTGTGCAGAATTTATAAACGTCATCATTAGGTCAATCCTAGCAAGTCTTCCCTCTGGCCTTGCTCCAGCCATTGTGCTCTATTTTCTTATAAATGTTTTTGGGCGAAGCAGAAGAGGAATAGGGATTAAAAGTTAAAGAACCAGAGATGAACTTGTATTTATCAAGTCACCTACGTTCCCCCTCCGACGTACACACTCATTCTATTCCTACGTACGGCGGTACGAAGGTTTTAAGGCGACCAAGCTAAGAGATTAACTTGAGGCACCACTACCCGAACATCTGCATGTCATGAGTTATTCCCAACCCAGATGGACTTGTAATTCCTTGGAACTGTTTTCCCAGTGATGATGCTCCGTAAATGTCGAAGTGCAAAGAGACATGCTCAAATTACATGTCTACTCGATCTCTGAGACCAAAGAATGAAACTAATTCGCCTAATCGGACAAATTCCGCACTACCGCTCTCTCGCTACCGCTGCATTTCTCGCCTCTCAAACACTTGAAGAGGAACGACGGCAACTGCTTTCTCTAATAAAATCATGCACCCAGAAGACCCATTTGCTTCAAATCCACGCCCACCTCGTCTGTACAAGTCTTCTTCAAGACCCCACCATTTCCCTCAACTTCTTGTCCCGCCTGGCACTCTCTCCCGCACGAGACGTGGACTATTCCCGCCAGTTTTTTACTCAAATCTCGGACCCATTATCCTCTCACTACAACACCATGATCAGGGCCTACTCTATGAGCAATTCACCACTGGAGGGGTTTTTTATGTACCGAGAAATGAAACGGCAAAGCGTGCGTGTAAACCATTTTTCGTCTTCGTTTGCTATCAAGTCTTGTATTAAGCTTTCTTCATTGTTAGGGGGAGTTCAGGTTCACGCTAGGATTTTGACAGATGGGCACCAGTCTGATAGCCTATTGCTCACTAGTTTGATGGACTTGTATTCGTGTTGCGATAGGTGCGATGAAGCGTGTAAGGTGTTCGACGATATACGTGACAGAGATACCGTTGCTTGGAATGTGTTGATTTCTTGTTGCATGCGTAATAACAGGACCCGAGATGCAATGGGTTTGTTTGATATTATGCAGAGTGGCAGTGATGGATGTGAACCCGATGATGTCACGTGTTTACTTCTCTTGCAAGCATGCGCCCACTTGAATGCATTGGAATTTGGTGAAAAGATCCATGCTTACATTGGACAGCATGGTTATGGTGCTGCCGGCAAGTTGTGTAATTCTCTGATAACAATGTACTCACGTTGTGGGTGTTTGGAGAAGGCTTATGGGGTGTTTAAGGGAATGCGCAACAAGAATGTGGTTTCATGGAGTGCAATGATTTCAGGTTTAGCGATGAACGGGCATGGAAGAGAAGCTATTGAAGCATTTTGGGAGATGCAGAAATTGGGTATTCCACCAGATGATCAGACGTTTACTGGAGTTCTTTCTGCTTGCAGTCATTGTGGGTTAGTTGATGAGGGAATGATGTTTTTTGATCTTATGAGCAAAGAGTTTGGGATAGCGCCTAACACTCATCATTACGGATGCGTGGTAGATCTCTTGGGCCGTGCTGGTTTGCTTGATCAGGCATATCAACTTATACTTTCAATGTCAGTTAAGCCAGATTCAACAATGTGGAGAACCTTACTTGGGGCTTGCCGAATTCATGGTCATGTTACCCTTGGAGAACGTGTGGTTGGACATTTGATTGAACTTAAGGCTCAAGAAGCTGGGGATTATGCTTTGTTGTTGAATGTTTATTCCTCAGCTGGCAAGTGGGACAAGGTAATGGAAGTGAGAAAATTTATGCAGGAGAAAGCAATACAAACCATGCCTGGCTGTAGCACCATTGTTTTGAAGGGAGTAGTGCATGAGTTTGTCGTGGATGATGTTTCACATCCACGAAAGGGTGAGATTTATGAGATTCTGAATGAGATTAATCAGCAGCTAAAGATAGCCGGTTATGTTGCTGAAGTTTCCGCTGAATTGCACAATTTGGGTGCTGAAGAAAAAGGAGATGCGCTCTCTTATCACAGTGAGAAATTGGCTATTGCATTTGGGGTTCTTTCAACTCCACCTGGCACAACAATCCGAGTGGCCAAGAATCTTCGTACCTGTATTGATTGCCACAATTTTGTAAAGGTTCTCTCGGGTGTTTATAACCGAGAGGTGATTGTTAGAGATCGCACCCGGTTTCATCATTTTAAAGAAGGACGTTGCTCCTGCAATGACTATTGGTAAGAATATTTGGGGTAGGAGGAACACTTAACATAAACCTCCAGCAAATAAGACATATGCTTTTGCTACGAGTCTGGTGGTGTTTATTGGTTCCTTGACGAATTGCTTCATTGGATACAACATTGAGCATAACATTCTCAATTTTATGAGCTGTTGAAATAATGCCTCTCCTGCTGGAAAATCTGATAAATCAAATTGCGGATCGTGACATGGATCTTCTTGAACTTTCTGCTTATGGCAAAACATGCATGGCATATTATGAAACATCAACTAAATAATACATGTTGCTGAAATCCATAGTAATAAAATAAAAAATTACAATGAAATAGGAATTGAAGTAAAACTATTTGGCTAAGGCACGTAAATCTCGCTCTATTTAAGAAGACTCAAGCCATCGATGATAGACCTCCAATGTGATGGAAAATGGGGAAAAAAGAGCTGCTGTTATAAGTGGCGGATGTAACAGCAACTCTATTAAAATATTAAAATCTAATAGCAAGAAAAGTTGTCATATGTGCGTCCTATTTTAACAATGTGTTTGAACATAGAAGATGTTGTGCGCGTCTTCGCTTGCACGCAATAATTAATGGGACTCACAATTGGACGGTTAAATAACATACTCTCTCTCTCTCTCTCTCTCTCTCTCTCTCTCTCTAATAATCAAGCAAGCATAATAGAGTAATAGGCTCATATTACATAGTTAGGGGGTGGATCCATTCCACTATCTATCAAGACATCTAGGAAGAGTTACTAAGTGTGGATGACCGATGATAAGATTGGTCGCGGTCCATTGCACAATTGAATGTGTGCATTAGTTTGTGATCGATGAATTTTATGAACTTTTCAATGATCAAAGGATTTCAATTCATCAAATGATTTTAATTCGAGATGAATATCCTCCATGATCGGTAAAATTTTCCAGTCTGTTGTGATGTTAGCATGTTCGACGGTTGTTGTGACTTTAAGAGAATCTCCTTCTAAATTGATTGATTTGAGATGGAGAGGTGTTGCAGGTTGTACTGCTTTTAGTGTTGCAGTAGCTTTACCTATGCTTCGATTGGCTGATTCAAGTTTTGATGTCCAAGCTTCTAGAGCTTTTCCTTTTGAGTTGTGGTGGTAAATTGCTGCTTTCATCGTGAAAGTGTCCCTAACAGTTGCATCAAAGCTTAAACTATAGAAGTTGATGGGGGGAGGAGTCCATTTATGAGGACATAGATGGTGAAGTTTCTTTCCCCTTGTTTGTATGTATTCTCAATAAAGCATTGCAAGGAGAAGGCTAATTCTCCAAATTTCAGACTTGATCACCCATGATTTGGTCATGGATGGTCCTTCTACATCACACCTACTGTTCGCAAATGACTTTAGCCATCTTTGGAAAAGCCATAGAAAGAGGAGCACAAGCAATCTCAACATGCTTAGAAAAATACACGTCATGGTCAGGCCAAAAATTCAACTCGAAGAAATCTTCTCTGTTCTTCAGCTGCAACACTCCCCCACCAATCAAGAACTCTATAACCAGAATTCTCCCATACAAACTGTCTACTTGTCAAATGAAGTATTAGGCATTGCCAGTTACGCTGGGCAAGAACAAAAATAGCCATTACCATGAATTGCAAGATAGAATCTACAAAAAATTAGAAGGATGGGAATCTAACCTCTTGTCACAAGTTGGACACATCTTGTTAATTAGGTTAGTTGCTAGTTCAATTCTCTCCTACTCATTGACTTCCTTTATTCGTCCTAAATCAATATGTCGTTCTTTAGACTCTCATTTTAAAAATTTTTGGTGGGGCTTTCTAGAATCTCGTAAGCATCATTTCATACCAAAATCTTGGAAATCTATATGTCAACCAAATTGTCCAGGAGGTCTTGGTTTCAAATCAATGGAAAGCCTAAACTTAATCTTACTTACCAAAACTAGTTGGCTAATGAGTCAAATCAACCCAAATCTCTTGTAAGGTTCACTCAAGGACCTGCTGCAATTCTAGTAAACCTCTCGTAATCACAAGAAAACACAGGAAAGGAATGTTCAGATCAAGAAAGCAATGAGCAAGATTCCATTATGAAACTTGCAGAGAATCTTCGAGGGATTCTCAACCTCCAAATACAATTCTTCAAAAATGATTATTCAATGGAAAATAAGCTTCCCGCAGCACTGCTTATATACATGCAGGCTGAGATGAAGGAACCCCAAAACGCCAACAACAAAAGATAAAACGCAACTGTTAACAACTACAATATTCAAAATGCCCCGTTTCATTAAACTTTGACTCATGCAATGCAGCTGCCAGCACATTGAACGACACCTCCACAATAAGCCTCAAAACTCCCCATTTCATTAAAGACCTCATTCTATCAAAACCATTATCACTGCCCTCGAATTCCTTCTGCACTAAACTCCTTCAGCCTTCATAAGGACACTGCAGTTCTTCAAGGCCAGCCACAAGGCACCCGTGACAATCCCTCCTTCTTCAAGGCCTTGCCCACAAGGCACCCGTGACAAATACTAAAGGACTGTACCGAGTAAATGTGGATACAAGGACCTTAACTTCCATAGAGATTCCCAAGAACTATCTTCAAGAGAAGCCCCTAACCATTTCACCAAGACTTCTGTGGAGGCATGATTGCCTAACTTCTTCATTCGCCTATCAAGAATCAACTCAGGTTCAGGTTGCACATTGCCTTCAGCATCAACGGGTGGTAATGTTGGTAAAGGAGAGATCTGATCACCCAACTTTTTCTTCAAAGAGGAAACATGAAAAACAGGATGTATTTTAGAGGAAGAAGGTAAGTCCAACTTATATGCTACGGTCCCTATTTTCTGGATGACTTGGAAAGGGCCATAATACCTCGGAGCCAGTTTCATATTGTGCCTCATAGCCACAGACTTCTGTCTATAAGGCTGCAGCTTCAGAAAAACCCAATCCCCCACTTGAAAAACTCTCTCAGTCCTCTTCCTGTCAGCATATAACTTCATCATTTCTTGAGCCTTCTTCAAATTTTCCTTCAAAAGGGACAATACCTCCTCTCTAGATCTCAACTGATGATCCAGTTCAGCATTTGCAGTAGTGCTTGGAACATAAGAAATCAACCGAGGGGGTGGAATTCCATACAAGGCCTGAAAGGGTGAAAAACCAGTGGATGAGTGTACAGTAGTGTTATAACACCATTCAGCCATTGGTAGCCATTTACTCCAACTTTTTGGCTTGGACCCCACATAGGATCTCAAATAACCCTCCACACACTTATTCAAGGCTTCAGCTTGGCCATCTGATTGTGGATGATAGGCTGAGCTAAAAGCCAAAGTGGTTCCCTGCAGTTTAAACAATTCTGTCCAAAAAAGACTAGTAAAGACTGCATCTCGATCAGAGACAATAGTCTTTGGTAGGCCATGGAGCTTGAATACACCATTAAAAAAAACCTCAACTACTTTACAAGTTGTGTAGGGGTGAGTCAAAGGAAAAAAATGCCCAAACTTTGTCAATCTATCCACCACAGTTAAAATGACAGACATTCCATTTGAACTAGGGAGACCGACAATAAAGTCCATGGCAATATCAAGCCAAGGACTTTGAGGAATAGGCAAGGGCTGAAGTAACCCTGCAGGAAGAACAGTTTCATGCTTGTTCACTTGAAAAATTTGGCACTCCCTCACCAATTTTTTAATATCTTTCCTCATGCCTGGCAAAAAGAAAAATCCATCTTAGCCTTGTGTAATGTTTTATGGTAGCCCACATGACCTGCTTCTGGGCTGTGATGAATGTGTTGTAGAACTTTAGCATGAAATGGTGATGAAGGTACTATCACCAATTTTCCTTTCCTAAAAAGGAGACCTTTTTGTAGGGAGAATTCCTTAGAAACCTGTTGCCCCTGCTGCAAAGCCACAACCAGATTGGTTATATCACTAGAAAAAGCATAACTTTGTTTAAGTTCTTCTAACCACAAAGGAGTGGGAAAAGAGATAAGAGCCAATGTAGCTGATTCTTCTTCAGACTTCCTGGAAAGTGCATCAGCAACTTTATTGTCCCTGCCCCTTTTATATTCTACACGAAAATCATAACACATGAGCGTTGAGATCCACTTATGTTGAGCTTCAGTGGCCACTCTTTGCTCTAACAAGTGCTTCAAAGCCTATTGGTCAGTTTTGATCTTGAAAGACTGACCCAACAGATATGGTCTCCATTTCCCAACTGCACATACCAGTGCCAAGAATTCCTTTTCATAGGTAGACAAAAACAATGCTTTTCCCTTTAAGGCTTTGCTAAAGAAGGCTATTGGTTGGCTGTCTTGCATCAATACAGCTCCCAACCTAACTCCTGAAGCATCACACTCAATAGTATATTCCTTAGAAAAATCAGGAAGTCTTAAAATAGGAGGACTTGCAACAACAGCTTTTAATTCTTGGAAAGCCCTTTCAACTTCAAGAGACCACACAAAGGAGTTCTTTTTCAGCAACATTGTTAATGGGATAGCAATAGAACCATAGTTCTTGATGAACTTTCGATAATAGCCAGTAAGGCCCAAAAAGCCCCTCAATGCTTTTACTGTTTTGGGAACAGGCCAGTCCAACATAGAAGAAATCTTTGTAGGATCTGTCTTCACTCCAACTTCAGAAATAATATGTCCCAAGTAGTCTACCTCAGTCACCCCAAATCTGCACTTAGATTTTTTTGCAAATAATGTGTGCTACTGTAAAACAGATAAAACTAACTTCAAGTGCTCCAATTGTTCACCAAAATCTTGGTTGTAAACCAAGATATCATCAAAGAAGACCAAAACAAATTTTCGAAGGAAAGGTCTGAAAACATGATTCATCAATCCTTGAAAGGTGGTAGGTGCATTGGTAAGCCCAAAAGGCATTACCAAGAACTCATAGTGACCCTCATGAGTTCTAAATGCAGGTTTGGGAATGTCCTATTCTCTTACCCTTATTTGATGATAACCTGATCTAAGATCAAGTTTAGAAAAGAACTTAGCTCCATAAAACTCATCAAGTAACTCATCAATGACAGGAATTGGAAACTTGTCTTTAATAGTTTCTTGATTAAGGGCTCGATAATCCATACACATCCTCCAACTACTATCAGCTTTTTTAACAAGCATAACAGGTGATGAGAATGGGCTTTGGCTTCGTCTTATAACACCATTTGATAACAAGTCATGAACAATTTTCTCAATTTCAAATTTTTGATAATGAGGATACCTATAAGGTCTCACTGAAATTGGTAAACTATCCTCTTTCAACACAATCTGATGGTCAAAGGCTCTAGGGGGTGGCAACCTCACTGGTTCCTCAAACACTTAGCTGAACTGCTGTAGAACTTCTTCCAATTCAGGCTGAACTTCCACCTGCTTAACCTCAGGTTCTATTGCTACCAACTGCAAGAACCACCCTTGCTTCCTAACAGAAGAAGACTTAAGCACATTCACACCAGCTTCCCAATCAGTTACATGAGACATAAGACCCTGTAAAACTAGCTTCTTCCCAGCCACTTCAAACTGCATAGACATATCAGTAAAATTCCATTGGATATTAGCCAATGTTTTCAGCCACTGCACACCCAAAACAATGTCATAGCCCCCCAAAGTAAGAACATGGAAGGGAACTAGAAACTTAGTTCCTTGGACAGTTACCCACTCATCACATCTGCCCTGACTAAGTATTTTAGTGCCATCTGCCACTTTCACCTGAAGAGCCTCATCCTTAATCACCTTTAAATTAGCAGCTTCTACCACCATTGGATCCAAAAAATTATGAGTACTCCTTGAATCCACAAGAATCTCAACAGAAGCTGAGCCAATTTTCCCAAACAACTTCATAGCATTATTATTGATACATCCAGAAATGGCATGGATTGAAACCTCTAACTCCTCAGATTCTTTCTCACTCTTTTCCTCCAATTCTGGTACCAACTGTGCCTCAGAACTGTCAATTAATTCTTGCTCAGCATTACATGCCCCTTGGAAGTAATACACCCTCGAATTTTTGCAAACATGGTTGGGATTCCACTTTTCCTCACAGTGATAACACAATCCCTTCCTCCTTTTATCATCTATTTGAGAAGAATTTACCTTCTTCAAGGGAAACAAATTCTTTGGGCCTTTATTAGCTAGATCAGTAAGTGCCACCTGATCTACAGGCCATTTATCAGCATAGTGAGTATTTGACCTCCAAGATTTCCTTGAAGACAGTACATGCTTTTCCTGCAACTTAGCTAGACTGAAAGCAGCCCCTAGGTTTAATGGATTAAACATTTTTACTGGTATGCAAATTTCATCCTTTAATCCACTAACAAAGCAACTCATTCTATGCTTCTCAGACAATCCTTGCAACCTATTAGATAAGGACTCAAATTGTGATGTGTACAAACTAACTGAAGTAGTTTGTTTCAACCTAGTTAGAGCCTCCATTGGATCATCAAATGCCGATGGTCCAAACCTCCCTTGCAAAGCCACTTCTAATGACTCCCATGAATTAAACTGTCCAGCATCTAAGGCATTTTGGTACCACACCAATGCCTCACCTTTCATATGGTGCGAAGCCACTATTAACTTCTTATGGAAAGGTATTTGAAAACAATCAAAATACTGATTAGCCTTAAATGTCCAACATGCAGGATCAATACCACTGAAACGTGGAAAATCCAATTTAACACTTCTGTGAAAACTACCTCTCTCTTCATGATTCCTAAGTTCGTGAGATACTTCTCTATCTCTACGAGCATTAACATTCATAGTATCAGCCAAAGATTTCAACATTTCTGAAACTTGATCTAACCTTTCTGTTATACCAGAAATTGCTTGTTGATGATGCTCCAATTGTTTCTGCATGACTTCTTGCTGCCGTTGAGAATCTTCAATCTGACCTTTCAATGCTGCATGCATGCCCTCCACCATCAGAATCGCGGTTGTAAGGATCGACTACTACTGATACCACTTGTAAGGTTCACTCAAGGGCCTGCTGCAATTCTAGTAAACCTCTCGTAATCACAAGAAAACACAGGAAAGGAATGTTCAGATCAAGAAAGCAATGAGCAAGATTCCATTATGAAACTTGCAGAGAATCTTCGAGGGATTCTCAACCTCCAAACACAATTCTTCAAAAATGATTATTAAATGGAAAATAAGCTTCCCGCAGCACTGCTTATATACACGCAGGCTGAGATGAAGGAACCCCAAAACGCCAACAACAAAAGATAAAACGCAACTGTTAACAACTACAATA
Source organism: Juglans microcarpa x Juglans regia (assembly GCF_004785595.1). Lineage (NCBI taxonomy): Eukaryota > Viridiplantae > Streptophyta > Magnoliopsida > Fagales > Juglandaceae > Juglans > Juglans microcarpa x Juglans regia. Next base: position 6,731,851 of record NC_054605.1, read on the forward strand.
TTCAAAACGCCCCATTTCATTAAACTTTGCCTCATGAAACGCAGCTGCCAACACATTGAACGACACCTCCACAATAAGCCTCAAAACTCCCCGTTTCATTAAAGACCCCATTCTGTTAAAACCGTTATCACTGCCCTCGAATTCCTTCTACACTAAACTCCTTCAGCCTTCATAAGGACACTGCAGTTCTTCAAGGCCAGCCACAAGGCACCCGTGACATCTCTGGAACTCCTTACTTTCAAAGAAATACCTAAAGAATTCATGCTTCTGTTATGTTGTACTAAAGACTCCAGACTCAATTTTATGGAAATGTATTTTGAAGACAAGATCACTCATTTCGTAAGGAATGTGATACCACATCTCCAATGGCCTTTCTATCAGTGTATGGAATATCCATTGGATCCCCAATCTAGAAACATTCAAACCTAAGCCAATCAATCAAATGAATGTGGTCAATCCTTATATCAAGTCTCAGACTTTGATTACATAGAGCCCCCCAAGAATGGGATACTAACAAACTTCTAAATTTGTTTTAGCAAACAAGTGTAGAGGAAATTAAAAAATCCTCTCTTTCCCAAGTCCCTAATCCAACTAGACAAGATGCAATGGTCTGAACATCAAACTTATCTGGTAAGTACTCAGTTAAATCCACTTACAATCTTGAAGCCTCATCCTCTGGTACATCACTTCCAAACTACCTGAATTTCCCATGGAAACAACTATGGCAACTAAAGATCCATGACCGCCACATATTACTCCTCCGGAAAATCTTAAACATCTCAATATTTTCGTCTTCCGTTCTAGCTGGTTCCATTACCTGTGAAATTTCCTTAAGATTCTGCTCGAGCTAGCAATCTAGAGAGCACTTTAGTTTCCGAAATGAATAGAAATGTGGAGATAGGGTCTCCTTGATACAATCCACTTTGAGATGGAAAAAAACTTCAGGGGGTCATTGATACGCACTGAAAATGTTGTTGAGGATATGCATTCCATTATGAGATTTATCCAAGGGTTTCTAAATCTTAAGCATTTCATCACCATCATAATGAGATTCCATTCAATTAAAGTTAAAAGCCTTTTCCTCGTCCAGTTTGATTGCCATTATTCCCGTTCTGCCTACTTTTTTGTTTAGGATATGAAAGAGTTCATGTGCTATGATAGAGTTTTCTTGAATAACTCGTCCTAGGATAAAAGTTGTTTGCAGTGGAGAAATAATTCTTGAGAGGAGTGTTTTTAGTCTATTAGCCAGAATTTTTGAGATTATCTCGTAGATGACATTGGTTAGGCTAATAGGATGGCAGTGTCAAAGAGTGCTTGGATTTGGAATTTTTGGGATCAAGACTATGTGAGTATGATTGATCCGATCATCTCATATTTTGGTTCGATACCTCACTAATCCTTTAGGCACACATGTTAGCATGCTACGTGTCAACCATCATACACTCCAAATTCAATTCAAGCCTAAATAAATATCAACCTTAATAATGGGATTGATAAATTCACTCAACAATCATCTTAACTCCACATACAATAGTAACTAACGATTTCCACATAAATAAAACTCTCCACATGAAATAATAATAATAAAATTCTTCATCTAAAATAATAACCTCAATAAATCGTAACCTAAGACTCTCAAAAGTTCAAGTGCTAAATCTTACAACTCGTACTTGGCGAGAGAATTGCGTTACCTATAGAACATAAGAGTACTACCAATCATCACGAAATATCATACACCATACATAAATCTATGACATAACTTCACAACCCACTAAATTCCTTCCTAATTTCTTTAACTAAAAACTCTACAAAATATAAGACTATTTTTCTCATGAATAAGATGCATCATAAATCTTAAAACCAAAGGTTCCAAACTTCATATTTAGAACTTCCTCATCTTATGCACTAAAACCCTAGTAGGTGCATTTTGACATACATGTATCTACAATTTATCATTCTTAATTTTAATTAACATAATAAATAGTAAAAGTTAAAAATACTTAGTGCAGAGTAGGACATGCCTTGAGGAGACCTTGGCCTAGAATTTTTTTCCCACTTTCAATTTTCAAAATTCCTTTTTCCTTGTAAAAAGCTTTTTTTTTTCTTTTTTTTTTTAAATTTTTTTTATTGAAAAAAGTTTTTTCTTTTATTTTGAAAAGTCTACATAATCTTTCGACCTGGGTTCTGATACCAACTATAACACCCCATTTCCAATAAGGTGATTTTTAGAATTCTCACTGAACCGATGTGCTACTAAACTTTGACTTAAAATTTTTTTTCTTAATGAAGCACCAGATACGAAAGATTTTATAAATAAATAAGAACAGATCATACAATAAACATAATAAACATAAAGTTTTTTGAAAAATATGCATACTCATAAACACATACGTAAATATCATGAACATAAACTTGTCTTTTTCTTGTCATTGGCCGATACCCACTATTGACCCCGTGAGTTAGGGTTAGCGAATCTAAATAGATTCTAATTCTTCCTTTGGCCATGGGTTGTGTAATAATCCATACATAAAGAAAACACATTGATTGCACTACTAGCATGTACAACATGGCAATGCAATATGCCCATAACATATGTTACCGTCTTCATATTATAACATATGCCGTTATGTATCTTATCATTCATACTTCATCATAATCATACTTGTATACTTATCATATCATATTTTTTAAATGAAATTGGATTCTTTCATAAATTGTCATGATGCATGTTTCCCAACATAAAATCATGAGTTTTTTACAAATCTTTTGATGCATAACTCCTTTCATAAAATCATGAATTTTCCTAAATATTTTAATGTATAAATCCTCACATAAATAATAGATTTTCATAAAATATTTGATGCATCAAGGGGTGCAACTCGGTCGGTCTGGTCCAGTCTGACGATGGACCGAACATTTTCGGGACCGGACCAGACCGGACACCCATAGGGACCGGACCGAACTGATAGCTATCAGTCTGACCTAATTTTTTTTCTTTTTTTAAATCAATTAATAAAAAAAATTTATTTAAAATACTAAATTAAACTAAGTGGCTTATTAATGTGGATTATACAATAAACTCAATAAAAAATATTTTATATGATCATTGATAATAAATTAGATGAAAAATTACATTATTAATTTATATAATTAACTAATTGATATTATATATTAGTTAATTCATAGAATATTAACAAGTATTAATAACATATTTAAAATTTTATATTGTTAATAGTGATAGGTTAGATGAAGATATATATAAAATATTGTTAATTTATGGAATATTAACAAGTATTAATAACATATTTAAAATTTTATATTGTTAATTGTACAATTATTATATAAATAATATATATAAAATATTATTTTTTTTTCATTCGATCCAGTCCGGTCTGGAAAAACCCTAGACCGTGGATCGGACTGAAACTTTTCGATCTTCTAAAACATGGACCGAGACCGACTGGTCTCAGTCTTGGTCTAGTCCGGTCCGAACTGAAGCGGTCAGTCCGGTGGGTCCGGACAGACCGTTTATCACCCCTAGATGCATGTTTTGTAACTAACACGAAACTTATGTATACGATCATGATATTTACAAATTAATCTTGACTTGGGTACATAAAAAGAGGCTTCCAATAGAGGGTGTACATGCATAATAATTTTATAAAAGACAAGCCGTTTACTGTACATACGTGTAAGGATACGATCATGCTACTTATCTCGCAGCGTTAATCCAATATTTCTGGTATGAAATCGATCACATGAACTAGAAGAAGAGAGAAAACGTGAGGGATGTTGTGAGAGGAATGAGGCAGTCGGCTATTAGCATGGTGAACATGGGACACACGCGGTGCTAGACTTAGTATCTTGGGTTTGGCCGCTGCACTTATAGAGATTTATGATTTTTTTTTCTAAATAACACACGGAAATGAGATATTTAGAGAGATTTGGGAAAGGGTGCTGACGAGTTTGAGTTCGAGTTGGACTCGGTCATGATCATTCAAGAAGAGAGTTTGAATTTCAAAACATGATCTAGTAGTTCTTTCAATGTATTGACAATGGCTGGGACCCTGAACTTTGGTAGTAAGGGCACGACCATCACTACCTACGTGTAGAGTAGACCAGTGCTCGTGAGCAGTTGGTCCACCAATGACGATGTGCCCACTTTCCTTGCAATCTCTAAGTACTTTCCTTTGAGATTGCGGAGCTTATCCTGGATGTTCTTCCTCTCCTCCTCCCTATTTACTCCAGCTCTCGTGTTCTAGGACCCTATGTGCTCGCTATTGCTAGGCTCCACCTCCTCGTCCTGCCCTCGTTGAGGCTTTTTGAGCTCCTCATTCTCTTTGCGAAGGGTTTGCACCTCGTCGATCAACTTCGTCACCCATTCCTCCATAGTTTTCAGTCTTGCCTCCATGGCTTCCTCTGTGTCTCTTCTGTGCTGTCTGGAATGGGTTGTTGCATGCATACGAAGTACACACAAGATCTATAACGATCTCACAGGAGGCGTCGCTGTTAATGTCGTGTTTTGCACGCCTTTGAACCGGGTTCTAACAACTCAGGTCTTCATAATTGGGCCTGCGCAAATAGAGAATAAGACAACTAGGAGAGGGTGGTCTTGGGGTTAGGGAGTCTCCGATGTCAAAGTCAGTAAACTCTATTGGAAGTTTGTAAATAAGGAAGAGAGTCTAGAGATAAGAGAGAGTTTCTCATACCTGGGAGTTGTTGTTTATACCAGAAGTTTGGGGGGACAGATCGTGTCTGCCCCCATGGTGTCCATGTCTTTCGTACTATTCATTTTGTCAGAATCCTTTAATGTGGCGTGGCTTTGCGATGACGTCGTTAATGTGACGTGTAGCTCGAGTAGTAGTGCTATTAATGCGGCATAGTTTTCCAATTTGCTCACCCCGCTGGCGTCCTTGGTGGTCCATCAATGTTTTCATGTCAGAGGATCGAGGGTCCTCCTCACTTCCAGCCCGTTTACGCGGATAGGTACTCAAGGGCTGGACATTGTTCAAGGGATCTCCAGATCGGCGAGTCTCATCCCCTGTAGTTCGCTTCCTCATGGAGATTGCTTCCAAGAGAGTCTACCCGTGGGCTGGATCGAAGAGTCTACTTGTTCTGGGTTGGGCCTTCGCTTATTGTTCTCTTAGTTGCCCTTCTCAGGCCTGCTAAAACAGAGGGGGGAAAAACCCCTAACACCTCTGATCCTCCCTATTCTTCTGTGAGAGGAACTTGCTAAATAAGGTTTAACGAGTCAGTTGGCTTCAGTTGATTTGGCCTTTGCTTTCCTAACTAAAACCTCTAATCCACTCCACCAAATCCTCCCTCCAGTAGCAAAGTTAGAAATATGCTTCACTAGGTGTATGATCTAATTAAAGGAAGAAATGAATTCCATGATACTTTGTTTTGCAAAATGTTGTCATTTCAACACAAAACCTCGTTGAAAATCATGTCTTCTCTTGAGTTGTGATATCTTGAAACGTTGCATAATCATTTCGTTGTTACTCTATAAAAAGAGTTCTTATATTTGTAAGACTTGATTTGTAAAATTTAAATTTTGAAATTTTTTTTCCTAATTAAATTATGTCTTGTAAGCGCTTTACTAGATAAGTTGTCCACATTGGTATATAAATTGGATTTTCTTCCATAAAAACCATGTGTATTGGCTGGCTCGTTTGTTTTCGCAGATGAGATGAGTTGAGATTAAAATTAAAAAGTTGAATAAAGTATTGTTATAATATATTTTGTAATATTATTTTTATTTTGAGATTTAAAAAAGTTGAAGTATTTATTTTATTTTGTATTGGAAGTTGAGAAAGTTGTAATGATTAGATGATATGAGATGAGATATTTTCTGAAAACAAACGAGGCCTAAGTTTATAATTGATAAATGTTTTTTAAAATATAAAAACAAGTAGTGATCAACTTCGATTGAACAACAAAGAAAAAAAAACTTTAGGAGAAGCCAAGATGATTCCGCTACCAACGTTTAGATGCAGAGGTGATCTCAGATTATTTGTGAATAGTAGTAAAAAAGTAGTGACAATATCTCATACGACTTCTCTTACCAAACGCAACTATATGTTCTTACTTTTCTTATATTGGACCCCCAAGATTTTTAGTAGGTGCAAAGTAAAAGATTTCACAGCTGTATAAGATTTTAACTATACCCAATAACTCTTTTAACAAAATTTCAGTGGGTTCAATTGCTCCACTCATGTATATGACAATATGTGGCTATATATGCCCCTGCCTCCCTGCCCTCTCTATCTCTCCTTTCTCCCACCAATCTTTCTAGGTATATTTTGAGTGCACCCAAGTTTTACCAGTGTAGCCTAACTATAAACACAAGAAAAAGATTTGTAGATTATGGTCATTTAACTATTGAAGAAGAAAATTTGTTGTGAAGAGTAATTATCAGACATCATAAAATGCTATGTTGTTTAAAATTAATGCTTACATAGACAATTTTTATTACATGGTATATATGAAAGAAACAAGAGAGTAATGGGAATTGTAGCACACCTTGTATGCTATCAAGTATGTATATTTATAATAAGAAAGTTTGAATACAAGTAAATCTTATAAACACTTATCTAACTAAATCACATATCACTAGTTGAACACTTATCATTATCTAACAACTGCCTCATTATTAGAAGCCATAGTTGGAGTGGCAGAGTCCTTAGTAGATACCATTCAAAGATAAACTAGCTCTATGTTAGTGGAGACAGACCTTGTAGTACCATCACATCACTCATATTTGGATATTGAAAAGCTTAAAAAAGTTTAAGTTGAGAAGAATATTTCAAAAACTAAAGCTTATAAATTCGTGGTTAAATGTGATATGTTAAATCTATAATATTAAAAAAAAAAAGGAGTTTTACAATCTGATATACTAAATTATTTGGCATATGTTTTTGAATCAAACATTTTTGTGAAAACAAAATACCAACGCTGAGACATATCAATTTTAATCTTATTATCCTTTACGCGGATTTATGATTTAGTCACATTTACAGCAAACTTTAAGATTGTTAGATCATTACTTATCTCAAAAATTAAAAAAAAAAAGAATTTAATTATTTAAATTACATATTAATAAAGATCAACAAAGCATATAGATAGATTAGTGGCAAATGGGATTGGTCATGTCATGTCTCCTGTGATAACAGTATTGGGAAAATAATAGCTAAAAAACCATACATATATACTTGCATGGGAGTATTTAATACTATATTTGGTGGCTATAATCTGTTTAACATTTGAGTCACAGAAATAACAATCGAGTACTCTAGCTTTTAGTAAAGTCTTGGATTTGAAGCTTTCAACTCAATCAATTCATTGAATATCTTCAAGTTTGATGATAATTTATTGCACTAGACCTTGACTAAACATTATGCATGAGCTGAGCTAACCACAGCATCATGTATTGTCACCCTCCACTAGCATATACAGTCATGTGTTTAATCTTCTTTCACAATCTAATAGTAAAATTATAAGTTTTTAATTATTTATCATCCTTACACACCATATTTATTTTTATTTTTATTTTATTTTATTCTTCCTAAATTAATTGAGTTCTTTTACTCATCATCTATATACCAGATATTTGATAAGAGAAAAACAAATTAAAATTAAAAAATTATGTATAGTGTGTGGTGTGAAGATGATGAGTAAGATTTTTCAAACCATAAATATCATAAAAATCCCCCACCTCACACTCCCTTTCCTACAGTGAATTTTGGCTGGCTCACATTATTTGAGAGAAAAAAGTGGGACTGACTGAATGCGTAATTAAGATGAAGCCCCTCACAAAATGCTGTGTGAATTGGTAATGCGTGGATTTAGGCCCCCCACAAAATGCTGTGTTCCTGTCATCTTTTTGACTTTAGAAATGTGGAATTTTGTATCCCCAACAACACAAACGTCTAGAAAAATCTATAACTAAATGTATAAATGGAGGTACTAGCTTTATGAGAGACAACATTGAGCTAAGTCACTTAATTGGAAGACTGTTATAATAGGAATGGCAAGCATTGTCTCTTCTCTTCTTGTACTCTTCCTGGTGTTCTCCCACCATGTCTGCTTGAATGCTGTCCCCTTCACAAGTAAATCTTCAACAATTTCCTATACTTGATCTTCATAATCCTCTTCTTTCATTTTTTCTAATGAAATGTTCTGTTGTATTTGCAGGAATTGGAAGCTTAGTGCATGCACATCAAGTTCATAAGGTTTCAGAAAATAAGCCGGCCATGGTATTAGCAAAGCTTATGATCCAAAGCTAGTTCAGAATTTTCTAAATTATACTCAGATATACTAATATTCCTTCTTTATTTTTGATTTTTTCTTTCACAGGTAGGTACTGATCAGGAAAAATGGGAGCAACAAAACATAGGTGAAAGAAAGGATATTGAGCTGCATGATTACCCAGGATGGGGGGCCAACAATCGCCACACTCCAAAGCCGCCAGCATAGGCGAGACTCTGTGCTGCTGCTGCTGCAAATTGTTAGTTTCTGTAGGCAGTATGGGGGGAGGGGAGGGGGGGTTCTTCAATATATTATATGTTTCCTGGAATACTTGTTGTAGAAAATCTGTTTCCTATCCAATTCGTTTAGGTAGCTAAGGACTAGAGATCTTCATTTTCTTGTCTGTTTTCTTGTAGAGTTGGGGGGTATACATAGTGGAATTTGGAAGCAAATATGTATTATGAGAGAGAAGAAAAACTAGAGTAGAATTCAGTCATATATGTGAGTCTGAGACCCTTAAAGCAAGTAGATTTACTTGGGTATCTCTATTAACTTTGATTTTCACCTTATTATGGACGTATCTCAGCAATTTCTCCCTCACGATGACACTCTTGTGGCTCAAATCATTGACCTTTGGCTCTATACCCACTTGGCGGTGGCTCTAAAACCACTATTGTCTGTTTTAGATGATCGGTATTACGGGCACACCAAATACTAAAAAGTCCACTTTCAATTAGATGGATAATTAGGTAATTTCTGGGAGGAGATGTCCACTAAAAAGCTGGCAAAGAAACATCACATGAACCCATCCAACCAATATGAGGGTGGGATTCTACAGTTACGGATAGAAAGATGTTCAAATTAAGGAAAATCTTAAAACCATTATTGTTTCCTTCAGAAGGCCAAGGTAGTCACTGTTTAAAGTACGAATCATTCTTGGTTAATTTGCAAATTAGTGGGGAAGTAAAAGCCATATTTGAGACAAATGATGTATCGCTAATAGCCTTTAATTTTTCATAACTCGAGAAACTATGGGGCACCAGCTTCAAATAAGAATCAAGCTCTACTGATCATCTCTCCAAGAACGCAGTGCGTTAAAGCTGGGACAAAGAAGCATTGTCTGCAATTGTAAAAGATCATAAATTCAACAAACTAGCTTGGTGTGATATGGTTGCAGCGTTTGGTGTAGGATTTAATTTTTGGTGCGATATTTCCAATATGTTATATATGACGAGTCGTTTTCTAAATCTGTCACACCGCCGAGATAGAGGGATAAAAAATTGTCTCACTTTGAGGGTGAGCTTCTTGAAAAGAATGTAGAAGGAAGAGAGAGAGATAACAGAATTTCTATAAACTTGCTCAAAAGCTACATTCCTATAATTTGGTCCCCACTTATATTGGCCAGACACACGCCCTCACCGAGCACTACCAAAATAACAACTAATGAGAGATTCCAATCTCCATAACAGAAAATGGTAAAAAGGGAAAAAAGACAATATGGATTCATACCGGGCCCACAATGGGTTAACATAAAAGTAAAATAGCTAATGGGCCAGAGGCCCCCAACAGACTAAATGGAATGGACTCGGCACAGGATGACGGCTTAAACCCAATGGTCGCAACGCCAAACAACAGGCCCACAATCCTCTTTTTCGACTTCACCAATGGGTCTGACAAAACCCCTTGATTAGAACACCTTGCTCGCAAGGTGGGGTTGAGCCTCCTTCAACGGTTTCCAAGTCGCATCCTCTTTCAGCTAACCTTGCCAATGGATCAGGAGCTCGACCAACGGTTGGTTCTTCGACTTCCCAACTCGGCAGAACAACACTTCTTCTAGTTCAAGTTTGAGGATGCCTTTGGAGTCCATTGGTGGTAGAGTTGGAAGGGTTGAGACTTGCTACCTGAACTTCTTCTTCAATTGTGAAACGTGGAAGATAGGGGGGATAGAAGAAGAAGAAGAAGATAGAAGCTGAAGCCAATAGGCCACTGCGCCTATTCTCTAAGGTAAACCTACTCCCCAACCACAAAACTTTGCTCCTTTAGTTTCAAATCTGCATACCATTTCATGTACTCCTATGCCTTCTATAAATTATGTCACAATAGGTGGATGATCTAGTCCTTGGACCAAAGGTTTTCCTCTATTGCTTCAACCTTGGTAGCTCCAGGAACATAGGGAATTAGACGTGGGGGTGAGTCGCCATAGAGGGCTTCAAAGGGGTCATATGGGTTAAGGAATGTTGTGAGGTATTAGACCACTACTTGGTCAATGGTACCCACTGAGCTCATGCCTTAGGTTTCTCTCCCACAAAACTCTTTAGCTAATTCTCTACACATTATTGACAACCTCAGTTTAATAATCAATTTGAGGATGGTAAGAGGTGCTAAAGGCCAATTGTGTACCCTGAACCTGAAATAACTCTTGCCAAAAGAGGCTGTGAAAGTACTTCTTTGATATGAGTTGATAGAATGAGGCATTCCATGTAATTTAAGAACGTGTTTGATGAATAGTTGAGCCACTGTCTTAGATGAGAAAGGGTGGGTTAAGGGTAGAGTTGAGCAAAAATCCCTAAATCAAGCTCTGAATCTGGCTCTACTCTGACTTTTTTTTAGATTTTTTTTTTAATTTTCCAGTCAGAGTCGGAGGTGTCACCGAACTGACTCCGACTCTGATCTGATACGACTCCGATATTGTACATATGTTATAAAGATATGTATTTATCTATATATTGATCATATATACTGGTATAGTTATATAGTTATATAACTAGAACTTATAGTTTAGTATACTTATATAGTTAAATTCAATAATATACTAGTATGAGCTAATTATTATAAAATAATATACTTATAATATAATATAAATAGACTAATAATAGTTTAGTATATGTAAACATCATAGTATTACTACCTTACATAATCAAGTATCAAAATAAGTTAAGCACTAGTATTGAAATAAGTCTAGTATAATACATTAATAACACATAGTACTAATTTACTAAAGTATAATAACATGTAATTAGACACTATTGTATAAGTCTAGTATATAAATAGAGAAAATATTCCCACCAGTCGGTCTGATCTATTTCAAATTACAGCTCTCCAATGGGTGTTTGCCATGTAGGGCTCCCACTTATCAACCCATATGCCTGCATAACAGCTAATAAATGCTGAAAAACAAATTCCTCAAGCACTCCCTCTGATCTTCACCCCACTTCCCCTTCTCCTTGAAGCCCCCCTACCCTCTCCCTCTCCCTCTCCTCTCCCTTTGACACTCCCCCTCTCCCAGTGCAAAAAACGTCGACAAACTCCCTCAATCCCGAGCTTTGATCCTCCCCGTCTCTCTAAACAAAATGCACTCAACCCAGAAAAACTGAGGGAGTAAGAAGAAGAATGGTAAAAATTACCATACAATATAATGAAAAGAACAAAGTGAGCAAGTGGGACCAGAGTGAGTGTGCAAACAAAGACAAGGATGGCTAGCAGTGGTAGAGAAGCCATTGGTGTTAGTAGCGTTCAAAATCTAGCCCTTTCTCTTTTTTTTTTTTTTTTTTTTTTTTTTTTTTTTTTTTTTAATTGTGCTTGGGTACGTAACGAATTGTGAAATCTAAAATGAAAAAAAAGGAAGAAAAATCTCGTTTCCACTTTTTCAGAATGCATTCATGAAATTTTAAAAAATGGGACAACGCTGAAATTTGTGGAAGCAATTGATCCAACTATTGAAGTAGAAGATCTAAATCATGGAACGAGGGAAATTAGTGAAGAAGTTTTGATTTTGGATCATTGCGTTTGTGAGAAATGTCACTTAACTACCAGAGTGGAAGTGGGTAGATGTGATTCTTGTCTATGATTCTTGGTTGCAGCTATATGAACGAAGGGATGAGGACCAGAATGGAAGGAATTTTACTCGTAGGTTCATTTGATTTAGTTGCTTTGTGTTATGATGATGTGGGAACTCAACTTCGTGATTATTTTGTCATCGTCATTTTTGCTTGCTTAGAGAAATCGAGGAACTGCATATCCTATTCTATCTGGAACCGCTTTGTGGAGGGGTGCGCCAGTCTAAAGGTCATGCACCGTGCGGTGATCAAGAGGGGGTGCAAAGGTCTAAAAAGCTACAATAATGTTGTATTCCTTTATGCTCTTTTATCATAAAGAAATCTTCCAGCAGTGGACCTGGTGTCGAATTTCAAAGGACGCTGCAACATTTCTCTTCTCAATAGAAATATGCTTCAGATGGTTTTATTAGATGAGACCAGCTTTATTACATCTAGTGTAGAATTTCATACATGGCTTATTTTTATAGGGGCTATTAAATGCCCAGGAACAGCCGGACAGTTCCAAAGAGGAACTGATATAAATAAATTAGACATTAGTATAGAAATAACCAATAAGTCTAGTATAATAAGTTAATAACAGATAATACTAATGTACTATAGTATAATTATATGTAATTAGACACTAGAAATAAATCTAGTATAGAAATAAGTTATAAATAAGTTAGACACTAGTATAATATAATAACATGTAATATTATAGCATAATAATATGTAATTAGACATTATAGTATAAGTTTAGTATATAAATAAGTTAGACACTAGTATAGAAATAAGTCTAATATAATATGTTAATAACACGTAATACTTTAGTATACTAACATATAATTAGAAGTATAATAACATATAATTAGACACAATAATATGTAATATTATAGTATGAAAACATGTAATTATACACTATAGTATAAGTCTAGTATATAAATAAGTTAGACATTAGTATAGAAAATAAGTCTAAGATAATAAATTAATAACACATATATTATAATACTATAAAATTATAGCATATAATTAGATAAAACAATTATAAAAATCATAAATAAAAAAAACTTGGCTAAAACAAACATTAAAAATTAAATTTAGGGTTTTAAAAATTGGGTTTAGTTTAGGGTAAAAGCTCCAAAACAAGGTTTAAAATTGGGTTTAGAAGCCTAAAACTGCAACTGTCAAGCCCAAAACGCCCAACCTAGCCCACATTCAAGCAAAACAACGTCGTTTTTAAAGGAAAAATGACACCGTTTTGACTAAGGTTTCTAAGTTTCTAACCCCCCCCAGCACGACCTCCACTTCAGTTTCTCAGTTTCTCTTTTCTAGATTCTAATTAACGGACGATCTTGGGGAGTGAGACGAGATAAAAATTTTGTGAATAGTAGTAAAATAATTTGTGAATCGTAGTGAGATAATTTGAATTAATGTTTTATGGAGTTTTGGAAAATGAGAGAGAAAAAGTTGAATAAGAAATATTATAAAGTTAAAATATTTTTAGAATATAGTTTTGTAAAATTATTTTTTTTTGGGAATTTGAAAAATTGAATGGGGATGTTTGGAAACATATCTCAACCCATCCTATCTCATCTCATCCTATCTCATTTTTTTTACAAACATCACTTAAATACAAACACTTTTAAACTACTCATTACAACTTTTTCAAATTAATCATTACAATTTTATCAAATTTTCAAACAAAAAATAATTCAACTTTTTTAAATTTTAAATTAAAAATAATATTAAAAAATTATATTCTAACAATATTTTAATTTTAAAATATTTTTATTCAATATTTTTCTCTCTCCTTTCTCAAAACTCAATAAATACTTAACTCAAACTATCTTACTACTTTTTACAAAATGTTCATCTCATCTCATTTTCTAGGCATCCCCTAAAAGAATTGAGCATAAGTTCATTTGATAAAATAATCAATATCAGTTCATGTTTACTAACAAATTCATAAGTTTATGTTTACTAACAAGTTCATGTGTGAACTACAACAGGAAAGGCTTTTGCAACCATTATTTGCAACCAAATTTTTTTACCTTGCTAATGTATACCTTTTTTTGCAATGAGAGTCCATTTCTCTTTGCCAATGGATACAATTACAAAACTTTCCTTACAAAATAGTAGTTGCAAAAAACCTTGGGTTTGGAATGCCAATTCAGTTAGAAACAATTCTAAGACAATAGCAACGACACTTTTTATTGCAAGCAATTTCTATCCATTAGCAATGGTTTAATTTCGTTGCAAAAACACATATGCTCATTAGCAGCGATATAATTCCATTGCAAATCAGTTGGCCTAATTAGCAACGATATAATTTTGTTGCAGAAAACATGTATCCTCCTTAGTAATAGATAAAATTCATTACAAAACCATTATGATATTAGCAATGAACCAAATTTGTTGCAAAAATGTACCCTGACAACTAATTGATATATCATTTCCAATGAAATTCAATCGTTGCAGAAAATTCATTACTAGCGATATAATTTCATTTGTATCCTCATTCGCAATGGTATGATTTTGTTGCGAAAAGATATTAGCAACGATTTCGATTTTCTTGCAAAAACAAGATCATAATTATATAAATTAAATTACCAACGATATGATTTCTTTTAAAAACATGTTAACAATGATATAATTTTATTGCGAAAACACCTTAGCAATGATTTCATCTCCTTGCAAATAGAAGGAATAATAAAAAGTTTATTATCAACAATATATTTTCCTTGCAAAAACATGTTAGCAACAATATAATTTTTTTGTAAAAACAAATTAGCAACGATTTTAATTCCTTGCAAATAGAAGCAGTAGAATTTTTAAAAAAAAAAAACCTCATTACCAACGATATATTTTCCTTCCAAAAACATGTTAGCTACAATTTAAATTTCTTTGCAAAAACATGTTAGCAAAATTATATAAACCTTATTAGTATCGATATATTTTCCTTGCAAAAACATCTATCCTCACCAGTAATGATATCATTTTCTTGCAAAAACATTTTAGCGACGATATAATTTCCTTGCAAAAATTAATTAGCAATGTTTTAATTTCCTTTCAAATAGAAGGGCAGAATTATAAAAACCTTATTAACAATGATATCTTTCCATTACAAAAACATCTATATTCATTTCCAATGATATGATTTTCTTGCAAAAACACATTAGCAATGATATAATATCCTTGGAAAAATAAATTAGCAACAATTTCAATAATTTTGTTGCTAATGTACTATATTACCAACAATACTCATTTGGTTGCAAATGGACCAACTGCAATGTGATGCTTTCTTTGCAAAAAAGAGAGAACCATTTTACCAACAAAATCACATTCCTTGCAAATATTAATCCTTTGTTCCTCCTGATAATTTATATTTTTTCTTACCTACTTCATTCTACACATTAATGGTAACCACCGAAATTAGAAAAATGAGAGAGATAATAGTGTGAATACTCGATCGAGAGGGCAAGTTGATGCAATCTAATTTTTCATTTTCTTTGGGTTATTTCCCATTCTTGGATTTGAATCATTCCCAAAATTTATTGTTTACATATAATACTCTCCTGCATCCAAGGAAGACAAGCATCAAATAGCTTCAAGGTAAGCCTCCTCCATAAGTGCATGTATATATACTATGGCATTGGACCCCTATGACTTCTTGAATTCCTATGAACAAATTTCTATTGTACTGCAACATTGATGTGGTTTTGTATAATTAATACATATTATGATGATTTACCTATTTTTATGTTTACCCTGTATTTATATTCATGATCAATAGCACCTAACATTTACTTAATCTATTTAGTTTCCTAGATGTCCATTCATGTTCTTGCTTTTTGTGGAGATTTTTCTCATCTCAAGGTGTCAACCCAATCGATAGTTAATATTTTTTACATTTACATAGGTGGAATGTAAACTCCATGGGTGCCTTCCAAGTGTTTGATAGAAAGTATTCTTTTGAACGATGTTACTTTTCACCTGTCATATACAAAATTTCACCCTCTAAGTGTTTGATATTTTGTGTAATGCAAATGAAAACTATTATATGGACAATCACATATATTTCTTACTCGACCCAGATTGTATGATTAACTATATCAGATATCATACATGATTAGACTTACACAAATTAAGGCTGTGAACCCCGCGTAATTGGTTAACTACAACAATCTTTATGTATATTGGTGAACAATTATTGTCACCAACAACATCACTCTTGGTAACTTAACTATTGTTACTCTCTCGACATACCTTTTTATTTAAATTAACTATGTTTTTACTTTTATTTGCATCATTCTATATCAATCATGCCACTGTTATGCTTATAATATTTTGTTATGATGCCTATATAGGGACATGGATATGGACAAGAGTTGGATCAATATTACATATAGGTTTGGAGATAAAGTTTATGGTGTGAGAGTTCAAAAGTTTCTCTCAATGGCACGAGATAATGCATCTAGAAGCAATGTTATTAGATGTCCTTGTAGGAGATGTCTTAATAACTATTATCATTTTATCGGTATCGTTGAAGAATATCATTTTGTTAGAGGCAGTGATCAAAACTACACATAGTGGATATTCCATGGTGAGATAGATGATTTTGTCACAGTAAAGACCCATGATGATAATAACATCCCGATGAGCATGGAGAATATGTTGATGACATCGAAAACATGTTAGATGACGTCCATTTTGGGAGATTTATGGACACAAGTAAAGTTGAAATCGATGGATATCAAGGACCCATGAGTACTTTATCCCAACAAATAGCCTTTGAGCAATTTCTTAGAGATGGAAGATGTCCACTATATCTAGATTGTGTGAGTTTTTCAAAGTTATCATTTACTCTTAAGATGCTCCATATGAAAAGTATTGGTGGTTGGACTGTGAAGTCATTTGATATGATGCTTCAGTTGTTGAAGGATGCATTTCCTCATGCTCTATTGCTGAGTTCATACCACGCATCAAGGAAACTTGAACACGGTCTTGGATTTAGTTATACAAAAATACATGATTGTCCAAATGATTGTATATTATATTAGAAAGAGCATACCGATAGGCAAACTTGCCCGACATGCGGTGCCTCAAGGTGGAACCCTGAAGCAAGTAAGAAGAAGAAAATTCCTTGCAAGGAGTTGCGCTACTTCCCCCCTAACATCGAGACTCCAAAGGCTATTTTTGACATCTCGAACATATTCCATATGACCTGGCATTCAAAGAACTGAGTTGATGATTCTAGTACTCTTAGGCATCCTAGTGACTCTTTGTCACAGAAAACTTTTGATAACCAGCATAGTTGGTTTGCAAAAGAACCTCGCAATATCCGACTTGGTTTGGCAAGTGATGGATTCAATCCATTTAATAATGTCAGCAATCCTTACAACATTTGGCCAGTTCTAGTGGTACCTTGTAATCTACCTTCCTGGTTGTGTATGAAAGAACAATACCTAATGTTGACTTATCCCTGTTTCGAAAGCTCCTAGAAATGACATTGATGTATATTTTAGACCCTTGGTTGATGAACTCCAACATTTATGGGAAGTAGGTGTTGTCACATATGTTGCCTTGCATGACCAATCCTTTCGTTTACATGTAGCTTTATTATGAACTATTAATGATTTCCTTGCATTTGCAAACCTCTCCAGATGGAGTACGAAAGGAAAATTGGCATATCCTATGTGTAATATGGATATAGGCTAGGAATGGTTGACATATGGTGGAAAACATTGTTATATTCGTCGATTCTTATCAAAGGATTATAGTTGGCGACTATTCCGACTTGTTTAATTGTGGGGAAGAGCATGGTATGGCTCTAATGAAATTATCTAGACATGATATATTAGAGCAACTCACGAGATTGTCTGAACTATTTGACAAAACTATCCACAAAAGGAAGCGTTGATCCTAAGAGTTGAATTGGACGAAGAAGAGTATATTCTTCCAATTACCATATTGGGAAACCTTAATGTTGATACATGACCTGGATGTTATGCATACTAAGAAGAATATTTCTGATAATCTTGGAAATGTTATGAATATTAAGGGTAAAACAAATGACACCATCAAAGCTCCAAAGGATATGATGAGGCTTGGCATAAGAAAGACCTACACCTAGAGGAGCATGGTACTCATTCTTTGATGAGACCTCCCTATTACACGTTGATGGGGAAGGCCCAAGGAGTTTTTGTGAATAGTTTAAATTCATGAAAACTTCAGATGGATTAGCCTCAAATATATCAAGATACTTGAGTGAGCTTGATTGTAAGATTTCTGGACTAAATGTAACATCCCACTAGAAATTAAATGGTGGAATTTCTATATGCTTTAGGAACTTCGTGAAAATCTCGTAAATTTTCACGAATTGACCAATCACGTAGGTTTTAGTCTATGAGCATAGTCAGTGTTACCACTCACTATGGTGCTAAAAGTGAGATTTTATTTATTTGAGATAGTTAGAACTGTCAAAATGCAATATGGTCTGTGCCATTAGACCCAGTTGATTATTTAAGATTTAATGACACAATAATCTCGTTTTCAGTTTTCGGGTGAAACGCTTGTTCGAAAATGCATTTTGTTTATTTCAAGGCACTTCGGGGTTGAATTTCGATAAACGAATTGTATAGTTAGTTTAGTGTGTATGTTTAGGACTTTTCATTACAAAGTTTATTTTTCACTTTCCCAAAGTGAATAGTAGCCTCATTAGAAGCACCAAGTGCAGTATTTTCAAAATCACAATACTGAATGTCTAAATTAGGTTAGACTTTTTTATTTGGATACTTGACAAGATCTTAGCCACACTTGATGAATAGTATTGGATACTTGGCACCAAGAGGAACCATGAGATGGATTGTGAAGCAAATCAATGTGTGAGATCATGCCAACTAAGCAAAACTCGATTCCATCCAACCATCTGAATTTTGCCAAACCAAAGAGGGTTTCAACTCTCGTGAAATCCTAAATGGTTGAAATCCAATTGAAGCCCTAAGAGCTTGGTTGAAACTAAAACCCTAAACGATTTTCCCAAACCTTAAAGTTGGCGTTCAAACTCTATTTGATCTGATTTATAGCATTTTGTTTAATCACTTTATTAAATCACTTTCACATGCTATTAATTCCTCAAATTCATGTTATGACATCATTATGTAACCCTTTAAACCTTAGAAATATGATTGGGTAAAAAAAAATTGGATTTGGGCTTGGTAACATCTCAAACCCTAACCAAACTCTCTTTAAACCCCAAATAAAGCCCACTTGTTTAAGACCCACGGATTTTAGACACCTTGGCAAAGCATTTTGAGGAAGCTTTCCCCCACCCATGGCAGACCAACCTCTACCCATGGCAGTCCCAAATAGTCCCTTGATGTGAGAGGAAAATCCACTTTCCTTCTACACGGCGGCAACAACAATCCAATCCCACTCACTATTTGCACCTTTTTGTGATCTAATCACCATCCATCAAGGTATCACTCAAGCCCATACTTCCCTTTTTAGAATTGTATTAGGCAAGAAAGTCATCCTTACACTCAGTTCATCCCTCTTCATTTCCGTTCCTGGATAGAACACTTAAAAGCTCTCTCGGACCTTTTTCTGAGCCTTTTTGCATGTCATTGTTTGAACTGTTGGAATTATTTTCTCACAATTAATCCTTCATGAAAATTGTTCATATTTGCGTTTAGTTTCTGTGGGTAACTTTTGTGTTTGATTTTATGATCATTTGATTGGTCAAAAGTTATTCTAACCATGCAAAGTTCAATCTGGGCAATAATCTGGATAGTGTGCTGTATTTTGGAGTTTTTGACCAAGCCAATGCACAAATCTTGGTCCAAAAGTTTTATGAGTGTTTTCAACATGTTTATATGAATTTTTTTTGGAGAAGTTTTGCATGATTAAAGATTTTGATGGAAATTTTCTCAGATCTAAAAACATATTAACTGGAAGAATAAAAACAATTTCTGTTTTAAAAAAGTTTGAATCTTTTGTGGTTTAATCTTACTCCAATGGCTTTGATAGTTTTATTTGATGATAATAAGCCTTTGCTCTACAAGTTAGGATGTTAGTTTGAAGATTTTTTGTGTTAGTTTGAATTATATGAATTTTTATGCAAGAGAATACTCGGTTAGGTCAAAAGTTTGATGTTTTGGGTTAGATCCATGTTTTGGTTTATTTTTAGCAATGTGATTTTAAGTTTAATGCTTGGATCAACTTTAGGACACATTTTTAAACCATATGATGTTTTGGTTTGAAGATCTCATCATAGTATCTCTCGGATCAAGTGTTTGTCCAAATCAAAGTTGAGAAAAACAATTCTATTTTTGACAAGTGTTGGAGCCGAGTACTTCAAGTGAGATTTTGTTCTTTTTGGTGACTTTTATGCATTCATTCAAAGCATAAAATGTGTTATGAATATGTTAGAAGAAAGTTTTGAATTTTTAGAGTTCTTGGAAATATTTGGAAATAGGTCAAACCTTGAGATTCATGAGTTTGTATTTTAGTTAAAAAGTTTAGATCTTTTTATTAGAAATTTTTGTGTCTATGAGAAGTATATTTTTGTTGGATGTTTTAAGCATATTTTTAAACTTAGGATATGAAGATTTTTGTTGCAATATTTCGGTTCGATCATGAGTTTTGGAGTTGGAAGAAATTGCAATAAAAATCAATAGATATGGTCTTTGGAAGTTTCGGACTTATGATGTTTTTCATAGTTTTCTTTGGTTTTAACTTTTTCTTTGGTTTTAGAGTTAGGATGTGAAATCTTTAAGTTATGGGTAAAATGGTCATTTTCCTACATGTAGAAGGTAGAATAGTCATTTTACTCTATGTTAGATTTTTTCATGTTTCTAATTGTTAGTGATAAATTTTTTAACTTTTATAATCCATACTTATAGTTTCTCGTGTTTCATGCTTAATCCACGTAACGCGACGATTACAGTAAGTTAGTTATTAATTTACTATCAGATTACTGTGTATGTATGATGGATAAGAGAACTACAGTTTATATATGTATGTTATCATATACGCCATACTATGCCATGTCACTTCATAATTATCTATTATATAATTTATAATGTCACATATATATCATGTTACATAATGCTATTTGTTACACGAATGTCATGTCACGTAATATTTTCTATTAAATATTATGTCATATTACAAAATATTGTATGTTATATGTTATGCCATGTTACGAAATATTATTCAGTTATATATTATGACAGGTTGTGAAATGTTGTCTGTTACATGTTTTGCCATGCTATAAAATATTTTTTGTCTCATAGTATGTGATGTATTTTGTCTCACATTCATGTCATGTAACGTTAAGTGAGAGCTTCTGTCCTTTCATCTCATGTCATGTTTTGTGTATCTCGGGAACATCCTTTCAAGTCATGTCAAGTCTGTTTACGTCTATCACGACCCTTAGTGCTAGGAGGAGTCAATATCCTAGTGGAACTCTTTTGTTTACGCTAGAGTGTCTAAACTAGTGTGAAATTTCTTGGATTGAAAATGTAAAGATCAACGAGTTGCAAATGAGACCTAATTAACTAGTCACCAGAGCGTAGCTAGCACTAATGCCGATAGTTCCACCCATATTTCAATTTCATGTTATACGTACTTATGCGGGTGCAGATACTTGACACGGGATATGTGCAGTACGTGTATCCACAGCAGGTACATATACTTGTGAACTGGCACGTATGTTAACGCATTCACAGCTGGTGCAAATGCCTGTGTTATGATGCAGTAATAAGTAGGGACACACGACTCAAGGGGACCCGTGTAGCACCCATATGGTCACTTTTATTTATCATACTTATTGAATAAGATTCCAAGTTCATTTACTTCACGTTCACGTTTATGCCATGTTCAAGTTCACGTTCAGTCATGTTTCAAGTTTATGTTATGTCCATGTTTCACTTCAAGTTCATATTATTCAAATCAAGTTCATGTCATGTCAAGTTTCAAGTTCAGTTTACGTTTCAGTTCAAGTCATGTCAGTTTATGCCATGTTACACGTCAAGTTATTTTATGCTTGCTTATGACTTTGATTATGCATTCGTGCCTTTATTGCTATGCATGCATAATTAACCTGTGTGAAAGTTCTCTGTTAATTGCTGAGATTTATATTCAAATCTCTTCGTGGTAGTCCCAACTAGCATTTGTCCTAAATGGTAGGAGATGTGTTAGGTCGAGGAGAGGGAATGAAACCTGATCAATTGGAGGAGGTTGATTAGGTGGCGTTGAAGTGACGCAGAGCTTGTTGCCTCCTTAATTGGATTTTTGGACAGTATTATGGCATCGTTGGTCGAGTTACGCGAGTTGCTCAACGAACTAGCCCAATAATTATATTTTTGGTGATGTAATTATGGAGCTTGATCTTCCATTTTTTTGAGATTACAGTCTTCTGAGACCCATACTGTAATCATGTTTATCCTTTCAGTATGTGTGGATCATATTTTAAGTATTTGAGATATTATTAGTTGGTGCATAGTGTTGCTAAAAAAAAGTATCTGCTGTGAATATTGCATATTGCTAGATTCATGTTAGGAATATTGCATCTTTATCTGTCACAAACGAGGGTAAGTAACCTTGTGTTGCATGTCCCAACATTTCAGATGTCCGTCCAATCCCTAGCGGAATATGGGAACGTCACACTAAAAAGCCATGATTCACACGTCCTTTTACAAAGGCTATTGCTAGTTTCCATTAACAAGTTCTTGGGGGAAGATATAAGATTCACAATAACATAATTGAGTATATTTTTTCAGGAACTTTGCGCACAAACTTTAAATGTGAACATCTTGATGTAGCTTGAATGTGCAATCCCGATTATTCTTTGTAAATTTGAAAGAATATTTCCACATGTTTTCTTTGATATAATGGTACATCTAATAACTCATCTACTACGCAAGGTATTTGTAGCAGGTCCAGTTTAGTATCGATGGATGTACCCATTCGAGAGATATCTTCAATGCTTTAAACGTTATGTGAGAATAGAGCCCATCCTGAACGATCTGTTGCCAAAACATTCATTCATGTGGAGTGCTTGACATTTTGCACCCATTTAGGGTTGAATTTAGTTCAATCCGGTAGGTCCATAGGGGTTTTTGGGACCGGACTAAACCTCTTTGGTCCCAGGATTTTCCTACCCTGGGTCAGACTGAATGTCCATATGGACCATACATTTAGTTATCGGTCTAGTCAGTCCATTCGGTCCCTTAGGTCGCGCCCAATAGCAAATAAATAAATTAATCTTTATTTTTTTGGTAGATAAATTAATTAAAAAATAACTAAAATTAAAATTAAGTTAATTCTTAATGTGGATTATGATATATTATTAATTAATAGCATATATTATTTAACATTTTATATAGTCAATGATAATAGAATAGATTAAAATTACATATTTAGCTTATATAATTTCTATATAAAATAATATATTTATATATATAAACTATTTTAAAAATATATATATATATATAGTTCGGTTGGTTTTGGTCCAAATATAACCCACCCCTAGACCAGACCAAAAATTGAATTCCTCACAAATAAAGGACCGGAACCGACCAAATAAATTTTCTATCTGATCTATTTTGTCGGTCCGGACCGAAAATTTTACAACCTTACTACTAGTACCTCAAATGATGTTGAGGCTAGATTTAATCGACAAGAATGAAATATGGATATTGTTCAACAAATTCAACGCCAACATTTTCTATCTTCTCTCAGCGCGGACATCCATTAGGATCTGAATCATCATACTGCTTATGTGCTAAACTTTTTCAAAAAGCCCATTGGTATGTGCTCAATAATTGCATGGATATTGGGGACTACATCAAGTGAGATTTTTCTCTTATTCTGTGTTCGTCTCTTTTAAATTCTTATGGAATTTATATCTCAGTTGGCATGTACCTGCATATAATTTTTCTGTTGTAACGAGCATTATGAGAAGATCATTGCAAAATCCACTCTCAAATTTGACAAGTGGTTCAAACCTTGTGTACATTGCTAAGATACCCTCATGCGTGCTCCTTGCAAAGATTGTATGTAATTTGTGCTATATGCAGTCTAGTAGAATATTAACCAACTCCATCTCTTATTTTTGAATAGGTATAAAAGCGTATGTTGGCTACTAACAATGTTTCCGATGAATTGTACTCATTGGCGTGCAGTCCTGACCCTTGGGTTGCATCATATTCATGTTGTAAAAACAATGGAACAAAGTTCCACACCAAAGATTGTGAAGCAACCCGTCGCACCCAGTGTTCTGGTATGGTAGTTAGTGGGGGTCATGATTGGGGGGGGGGGGGGTGTATAAAGGACTACTATGGGGGTGCTTACAAATATATTGTAGTTGTGCTATATGAGTTGGTGTTATGTATATCTATTCAAATGTGATTGGTGGGACATTAGTGATCATAGGAACTACGTCTTGATCCACATTATACGAGTATCAATGTATCTCGTACATGTTATCAGGAGGACCCAAGTGCAACAAGTCTTCTATCTCAATGATGCTAGATTGGGAGGTGATTGAAAAGTAGTGAAAAAAATTATCGACATGAATGTATATGATGTTTTGCTTGAACAAACATTTGACGTCGAAGATGAAGAACAAACTGAGGCGTATCAAGAAATGTTGGAAAGTACAACATAGCGATGAAGATTGGGAGGATGAGAAAAAGGACTTCAATACCAAGGATGACTCCGATAGCAGTAATGATAATGATGATGTTATGCAATATTGAGAGAAGGCTTGAAGGGGTGACTGTATGTGAATTACAGGTAGGTAAATGATCATACATTTCTTATACATTGTATGAGTATTTATTTTCTTCGCATGTGTTACCCAGTGTATTGAGTGAATGACATAGAATTTGATGAAGACACAACATTTGAGCTATATAAAATTCAACTTAGAGAACAACGTTACAAATAATTCAAATTCCAGCATTGTATTGATTGAGATCCCCATACTAATAATGTAACTTCTTACATAAAATTGACCTTCTGAATGAACAATCCTGCTCACACCAATAACGAGGCTTATCTACATGGAAAAACTTTGTTGACATAAGTTGTTTCAAGGTAGTATCTTTCTTAAGATAGGGGTACATAGGATTATCTATTATAAGAATGTCGGTAACATGGGAGATAAGTTCAAGTGTTACCTCAACTTGAATGCCTTTAACAAATGTTAGGGAATCCTCAATCATTGATGTAAAATTTGCATAGAACTCACGAAAGAGTTCAACACAGATTGAATTTGGTTCAGAAGTCAAGTACTCCCAATGTTGGGACTGAAATATTTGTGGTATGAAGCTGAAAGCCTCATCCGTTGGATCAAATAGCTTAACAACCCGTTCACCTAGTATGGGCCGGTTCTAGAACTTGTCATTCTACGTCTTCTCACTTTCTCGATTCATGAACTTGGTACCAACATCACTACCCATGGTCGAAGAGGGCCTGGCCTGAGCTTTCTGCTTCTTCAATTTGCCAGCAGGCATCTTGTAGTGTTTACCTTTTGCTCTAGCCATCACTGCATACAAACATTTATGCGAATAATCTATTAATTTTGTGAGATCAGGAGGACAAATCCTAACTAACATGTGACCGTGACAAGATATGCTAGATAATGCACATCTAATGGTCCGGACTGTAATGGTGTAAGCCAATTTAGCCCATTACAAATATCACCAACTTTAAGTTGGATGGAAAAGTAGGAATCTATGTTAGTGTCTACTATGAACTTATAGACATAAAGAGATTGAGTTACATAATTGTAGCATGGTTGTGAAATAATGACACAAGTGATGAATATGATAGACTTAGTGTCAACATGAATGAATAATATTGTATTAAAAGACAAGAAATGGGAAAAGTAATGAACAAATCGATTCCTCATGTTGAGCGAGAGTTTTTGTCAAACAGTTGGTGTGCAAGATTTGAGAAAGGGAGAACAAAGCATATTGTAGAAAATGAAAGGCTTCATGCAAAACAGTAAACTAATAACATAACTAAACTCGTTGAAATTAATTAACCAAGAAGCAACTTCCTAAACTAATTTAATTAATAGCACATTAAACATTAAATTCGAAACTAATTAAACACCAAATTATAAAGCAAGCTAACTAATCGAACATTAACCAACTAATGAAGCAAAACAGAAAATTAAATCTAAATTACCCACCTACTAACCAATGAAAATTGCCAAACTAATTGCAAGACTCAAAATTAACAACTAAATCTAACAAATTGAAATTAAACAATCAAGAAACCAACTAAGCTAAACGATCTTAATTAACAGAAAATTAATTAACAAAACTGAAATTAATTAAGCCCTAATGAACCCTTAATCAATCTAATGTCTAATGGAACTAAGAGATTAACAAAACTAAGTTAAGAACTAAGCTAAATTAGAAAATAATTGATAAAATACGAGCTGGAAATTGAAAAGCCCTAAAATTAAGATTCTAGAGTTCATCATTCTATTCAAATTACAAAATTCTCAAAATCAATCCATAAGAATTGTAATACCTGTTAAACAGAAGCTTAAAAGAGCAAGGAAAACAACTAACATCAAACTTAAACAAGCAGGAAATAGAATACCCAAAATTGAATGGTTCTAAGCCAAAAATCTCAAAAATACACAATAAAATTCAAACTAAAACTAAATAGAAGTTAGGGAATGGAAAGAGCAAGTAAGATGGCTGGGGATGGAGACAACAAGCAGCGGAGGAAGGCTGGATAGTGGCAGTTTGGATCCCCTGAGGAGCTCTTCAAAGCTGGCGGCACTGCTTCTTTTTCTCCCATGCATGCATGTTTTTTTCTCCCCAATATCCATCTATTTCTTTCACCGCGTGCGTGTGTTTTCTTTTTTCTCTTTAATGTCTTATGCTGTGCGTTTTTTAAAGGAGAGGTGTTGAGCCTTGTTTTGTCTTTTTCTTTTCTTTTCTTTTTTTTTTCTTTAAGCATCAATGCATGTCTTGGCCTATATGAAAAGGTAGAAACCAGAATAAAATAAAAGGAAGAATAAAATATGAAAGATGTGTTGTGCATGTGAAGAAATATTACCCAACTAAATCCCAAGTTATAAAATTAAATATAAACCATGGTATCAACCAATTTAAATCAAAACTTGGATTTATGCCCCTTAACCATTTTTCCATCTAAAACAAACAATAATGTCATGAAATAATTGAAATATATTGGTTCTAGATGTATACAATATGCAAAAATTTTTTGAGATGAATATTGCATAAAGATCGAAATCTAAACAGAATCAATCAAACACAATTCTAAATTCTCACAAAAGGTGACACATGACTACTCAACCTAGGAGCTATATCCACCAAGACTGTCTCAACACATAGAATTGGGGCAAATGTCTCAGAACTCAGATGTGTGTGTAGCTAAACTGGTTGTGTATTCCTCATTACTAGCCATGATTTATCCTAGGATTTGCCAACCTTAAGATTAATCATTGTTGATTCTAACTACCTCTAAGCCCAACGGACTAACAGTTTTCATGCCAACTCTGTTTAAATATTGAACACTCAACCTCCAAAGTTTTGGGTAACTGTTTTTAGCCCTTTAATTAGGAAAGCTCCCTAAGCCACCTTTATCCTTTTTTGTATTATTGAAAATGGCTCGATAGTGCTACAATTTACTTCTCCTGTGTTAAATCAGTGAACAGTAAATGAGGATCGCTACAAGTGTAAGCATGTGCAAAATGTCCTTCAAAACTTGCATTTCGTTCTATATAAATCTTATCAAGTCTCATCTCAATAACTATAGAATCTCAATGTTTCAAGCCACACATCAACAAAATATGATGCATCAGAAACCATACTCTATACTCATGCTTGAGAATAAATCTTCACAAAAATAATTCCGCTCAACCACTCTACCAAGATACTCAAATTTCCCAAAATGCTAGAAATATAGTATGTGCCAATCATTTGTGTGTCAGTGCACAACACATTAATGCAAAAATTGTGTTATCCTATGCACACACGCTCCCCCCGACAACTAGTGAGAGACATGGTCCTCAATGAATTGAACAAACGGAAAACAAAGTGCACAAGAATAAGTAAGCAAAACAGACAACCTAGCATGTGATATAAAATCAAAGCAAAACAACAAATATAGATAAAAGATAAAATGCAATTAAAGAAAGTCGTAAAAGGGAAAAAAGATAAAAAAAACTTCCCCAGGATCTTGCACAGGCAAGATCTCTTCATTGGAATCAAAGGGAGTCATAAACGGCTTGAGACATTGTCCATTGGTAGTGAAGCTTTTGCCATTCTTCAGATTGACAATGTCTACCACGTCGTGAGAATGAACCTCCTTTACAAGGTAAGGTCCAGTCCATCGGGATTTCAGCTGCCCGGAAGAAAGATGTAGTCTTGAATTGTAGAGGAGCCTTTCTGGTCAGGGAAAAGATGTTTGTCAGGGATCTTCTTATCATGCAAGGGCTTCATTTGCTCCCTTTCCAAGCTGGAATTATCATAGGCCTCCCTTCTTGCTTCATCAAGCCCTGAAATCTGCAACTTTCTTAAATCTTTAGCAACATCAAGTGAAAAGTTCATTTGCTTAATAGCCCATAAAGCTCGATGTTGAATCTCAATGGGTAAATGACAAGCCAGACCATAAACCAATCTATAAGGTGACATCCCTAAGTTAGTTTTGAATGCAGTTTTATAAACCCAGAGAGCATCAAGCAATTTTTCAGACCAATCCTTTTCGAGTGGGATGGACTTTTTTTCAAGAATGAGCTTGATCTCTCTATTGGCCAATTCAGCTTGACCATTAGTCTCGAGTGATATGAAGTAGAGACCTTGTGGGTCACTCCGTATTTCTGCATAAGTTTTTGAAAAGGTATCTTACAAAAATGCGAACCCCATCACTAGTGATTGCCTTGGACATGCCAAGCCGTGCAACAATTCTTTCAAGAAATGGATGACAACCTTATGATCATTTGTTCTACAAGGTATGGCCTCTGCCCATTTTTAAACATAATCCATAGAAACTAAAATGTAGGAATTCTCAAATGAATTTGGGAATGGTCCCATAAAGTCAATCTCCCAACAAGCAAATATCTCAAGTGTGAAGGGTAGGGGAAAGGAGCATCATGTTACGTGTTTTGATTTTTTCAAGTTTCTGACAAGGCTCACATGCCTTGCAAAAAGACTCCACATCTCTAAAAATGGTGGGCCACTAGAGTCTACTTTGTAGAATTTTGGCAACAATTTTCTTAACTGCAAAATGGCCTCCACAGACCCCAATATGGCAAAAGTGGAAAACAAAGGTAACCTCATCATCAGGAATACATCGAAGCACCAACTGATCAGCACAATACTTAAAAAGATAAGGAGTGTCAAAGTAATAAAGTCATACATCTGCAAGGAATTGACGCTTGTCCTGAGTTGTCCAATGCTCCAGCATCCGGTCAGTGACAAAGTAATTCACAATGTATGTGAACAATGGAGCGCGCGACACTGCAAAAAGATGCTTATCAGGAAAATCGTCATTCAAGGAAGGAGTGGATGTAGATACATCAGGTAGTTGCAGTCGTGACAGGTGATCGGCTACCACATTCTCGACTCCCTTCTTATGCCGAATAGTAATGTTGAATTCTTGGAGCAAAAGAATCAAATAAATCAGCCTGGGTTTGGCATCCTTCTTTGCCAACAAATACTTAAGAGTAGAATGATCAGTAAAAATGATGACAAGGGACCCAATAATGTAAGAACGAAATTTATCTAAGGCAAACACGTCAGCCAACAACTCCTTCTTGAAGGTGGTATAATGTTTATGTGCATCATTCAAAGTACGAATTGCATAATAAATAACGAAAGGCTTGTTGTCCACTCTTTGGCCAAGAACCGCACCAAGAGCGAAATCACTAGCGTTGGTCATAATCTCAAATGGCAAGTCCCACCGAGGAGATTGCATAATAGGGGAAAATGTGTTCCTTTAGGGTCTCTAAAGCATGCTAGCACTCATCAGTCGAAACAAAAGTAGTACATTTTGCAACAAAGTATACAATGATTTTGCAATACTAATAAAGCCTTGAATGAAACTCCGATAGGAGCCAACGTGGCCAAGAAAAGAACGAATATCCTTCACTGTCTTAGGAATAGGCAGTTGAGATATTAATTCTATCTTAGTCCTGTCAACTTCTATGCCGTATTCCAAAACTAAATGTCCAATTACCAAACCACTAGTGACCATAAACTGACATTTCTCCCAATTCAGTAACAAATGTTTCTCCTTACATCTTTTCAAAACAATAGCAAGATTTTTCAAACAGACATCAAAAGATTTGCCAAACACAGAAAAGTCTTTCATAAAAACCTCACACATGTCATCAAGCATGTTAGAAAAAATGTTTATCATACAATGTTGAAAAGTAGAAGGTGCATTGCATAAACCAAATGACATTCTTCTAAAAGTAAAAGTACCAAGAGGCAAGTGAAGGTTGTCTTCTCTTAATCCTCTAGTGCTATGACAATTTGATAATAACCAGAAAAACCATCCAAAAAACAATAAAAAGCATTACCGACTACTTTCTCTAAAATCTTATCTAGGAAAGGCAATGGGAAATGATCTTTTCAACTAACTAAATTCAACTTTTGGTAGTCGATACACATTCTCTAGCCCATTACCTTCCTAGTCGGGATCAATTCACCATTAGCATTTTCAATGATAGTCAAAGCAGATTTTTTTTTGGACAACATGTGTTGGACTTACCTATTTGCTGTCGGAGATAGGATAAATATTACCCACAATTAACAATTTTATCACCTCTTTCTTCACCACCTCCTTCATGGTGGGATTCAACCTCCATTGTGCATCACGAACTAGTTTCGCATCTCCTTCTAGAAAAAAGTTGTGGGTACAGATTGAAGAGTCAATACCCTTGATGTTTGCAATAGTCCAACCTATCGCTCATCGATGTTGTCTAAGCACTATCAAGAATTCGACTTCCTGCTTTGAAGTAAGCTGAGAAAAAATGACTACCGAAAATGTGCCCTCAACTTGGCCTAGAAAAATGTTCTTCAAGTCCTCAGGCAGTGGCTTCAACTCCAGTGTTGAGACTTTTTCTTTTGATGACTTCATGACTTTTGATAAATCAAGAGCTTCAAAGACTGGCCTATGCCAACTACTCGTGTAACTCACAGTTGATAACTGAGGAGACCCATCTGTCTCTGTCAACTGCCCCTCTAATTCTGTCAACTCTGATGACGAGGGAACTATCTCAACAAGAGCCTCAGACTGCTCGAGAAAGTCATCCTCAAATGCGCTCTCGAAATCAAATACAGATAACAGCTTTGAAACGTCAAAATCATTTACCATATCAATTGCATGCACCTCTGTTGATATGGTTTGGGATTCAACCCATACTATTCTAGCCATCATTTATTGAACTTGTGGTTTAGGGGCTTTTGTTTCAACGTACGATTGTGATAGGCTTTTGGCATCCCAATGACGAGGGAGGGTTTCAAGATTAACCAACCGTTTCCATATCAAGTAAAGGTACAAGCTTTTTAGTCCTCCTTCCTCATCTTCAGGCTATTTGAGGCTTTAATTGCATGAAGCTCTTGGTACAGTAAATGTAAACGTTCGCATGTATACAGGATGTTAAATACTGATAGTTTGTGTTGGTTTATATTTGAAAATTTATGCACAGGCTTGTGAAGAACATGGTAGTGAAGTGGAATATATATGTTGGTATCAAGGGGTGATTTATCATGGTTTTTGCAACACATGAATTGTTCATGTGTTGGAAGTATGGCACTAAACATAATTCTTGTATTGGGATGTGATGATATGGATTCAAGTAGCTTAACATATAACTAAGGACATGTATTTAATTATACTTAAATTGATAATTATTCACACGTCATATAAATTAGCATGTAAAGCGTGGCATAACTTAATGTGGTTGCTATTATAGGACAGTTCTCTCAACAAATACTTGTATAGCTAAGCATATAGATAGTATGGTGGGCGACAATGCCCGTGGGGGAAGAACTACGTTCCATTGAGGGCAGCTTAGTGTACGACGAAAGCCACATAGAAGACCTTATGCCGTGCAAAACATTAGGAGGCCACATGCAACTAGGCTAGGCACCACAAGCGACGAGTCGGCATCTAGAACATCATATCATGACTCAATAGAGCCTCCTAGTGTTTTTTTTTTTTTTTTAGAATAACGTAAATGATGCTCCTATGGTGAAAGCTGCCACTATAAACCCCCCTGGTGAGCTCAGTAAGCACATTCAGTTTAACATTCTCTGAATATGTGGATAAATGGAGCATGATGTACCTATTACTAATAATCTGGATGTAGATATTCATATATTTTTTCTAATAAAAACTTGTTTCTATTGTGTTTTATATGTAGTGCAAGCTACAAGGAAGCAAGGTTGTCGTGGGGTGGTGAGGGCATGGTTACGAAGTTTCGTTCTATGGGACCCATTCTACTATTGATTCTTGAGTGAAATACCTCACCCTCACTTGATAACGCAAATATTTATAGCTGGAGAGTGACATAGATTGTGAAGTACCATGCAAACATGATGCATGCTAATTGGAGGTTTGTTCTGAAATAGAAGGAAGAAGAGCTAATTCAGCGTGTTAGGGTGAGTATAGTCATGCCTATTTCCAATATATAACTTGTTACTTAACAATTGCTGCTTAATCCTCCACAATAATTGTACAGTAGCAACAGTTTATATTCATTGCAAATGTATTACGTACACATTGTAATGAATTGAAATCGTTGCTACTGTACATTTATAACAAAGTGAAATCGTTGCAACTTTAGATTTACAACAAAAGCAAATCGTTGCAATATATTTGCAACGCATCAAATTAGTTGCTACTGTACCTTTGCAACCAAATTATTCGTTGCAAAAATGAAATATTTCATTGGTAAAAGACTAAAATTGCAACGCTTGCCCATATCCCCTACATGGAAAATATCAATAAGAGGATATACATTTGCAACGAAAGATTCTCGTTGCTAAAACTCCTTAAAAGAAAAAAAAAAAAAAAACCTCATTGGTACTGTAGACATTTATCAATGTGGCAATTCCGAAAGTAGGGCAACGAATATTGTTCGTTGCCAATCAGTTGCAACAAAAAAATGCTTTTTGCAACAATATATTTTCCTTGCAAAAAACCTTTCCTGTTGTAGGGGCATGAATCAAGTTTAATGATCAATTCGAATACGAACTATATAATATCCGTGGAATAGCCTCTTCAGATTACATCGCTAGCTGGTACTAGTATTCCCACTAAATTATACTCACATAACTTAATCCATTTTTTAAGCAATCATGAACGTCGTTACAGCTTATTGATCATCAGTACGTAGCGCTATGTATGATATTTCTGTAAATATTTTTTAATTTTTCATTCTTCCTTTCGCCCATGTAACCACGCACGCACGCCTCTACTACCGCTCATGTAGAGTTGCCTATATTTGTCTATTATGTCTGAGCGTACGTATGCATGAGAGAGATGAAGTGGTTATATGTCGAGACGCGCGCTGTCACAAATAGGGTTGTGCATTGCAAGATTCAGACGCAACTCCGGCCTAATGATGGGGTGAAACTTGAAAGATAGAAAATGACAACTCGTTTGGAAAAAATGCATGCTAATATATTATATGTTTTATTTTCCTCTTGGCTAATAATATATATAATTGTCAAGACTCAAAAGACATAAATTAATCATATGACTAAAAGAAAAAAATATTAATGGATTTGAAGATACATGAGTTGGCCAACTTACAAGTAGTACTGCATATTTAGCATCATCAAATGTATAACATATCTAGCTAGTGCAATAAACTTCCAGAAGTACGTACTTTAATTCGCCTATTAACATATAAGAAAGTTTTGATAACCAGTCCAAAAGATTCACACAACAAGCAAAAATAAAAACAAAACTAGATTAAGTTTCTCATGAGTTTCTTGCTTTTTGAAGTTTTAGATTAGCCTGCTTGTTATATATTAATTAGAACATTATGGATGACTATGGAAAGAAGTCGGCTAAAAAGAGCGATATCTGATCATCCACTTCTTCTTCTTCGTCTTCTTCTTCTTCTTCTTCATTCCTTCTCTCATAGTTAGCCATGTTATAACCATCCGCACTTCCACGATTGCTGCTGGAAGATGAAGATTGAGAATCCATCATCATCCCCCCGAGCTTTCTCTTCTTATAGTTAGCTTTAAAACAAGCTTGCCTAAGCCGCTTCGTATTGTCCTCAAGTTGCATATCTGGAATTTCCTCCAACAGCTTCTTTTCCCTCTCTAATATCTCTATTGCTTCCCTCAACTTTGCTTCACTCTCTTCTCCTTCCTCTTTACCCAACACCTGCATATATATCGATCTCAGACGCTCAGAAAATTCTTATATACATATATACAGGTTTAATCAACAGAGCAGATTCGTTGCTTTGATTACAGAGAGAGAGAGAGAGATGAAACCTGTACATTGTTGATTAGGGTTTGGAGGCTCATCAGCTTCCGATGGGGCCACCTACGAATACCCAACTCTCGACACCTTTTCTTCAAAAGTGTCAAACCCACGTTAAGCTCTTTCGCTGCCTGCGTTATGGGCATGTAAAAGTACTGAGAAATGGTTTTCCTGGATAGAAGTCTCGAACTGCTGCATCTCTCTTCCCTGTACCTCTTCATCTTCTCCTGATCTTCCCTCGGTCTGTTATTGCCTTTTTTATCATTGTTAGGCAACAGTAAATTAGCCTGGTTCTCCGGGTCAAGCTTAGGACCTGTCTCATTACAAACTCCATGCCAACTCCCATAACCGCAGAAAACATCATCTGCATTAATAAAATAATAAAAGACTGAAACCATTCAAGTTCAAAACTCGGATGAATAAGCAAGGGATGCAGCATTGACATTTGTTTATTGTTTTGATCACCTTGCATTACGCTTATGGCTGGTTCAAGGTCCAAGGATGCAAACCGAGTGTCGGTAGGGAAGCTCTCCATCAAAGGAATGGCATCCATAAAGCTCTCTTGTATCGGCAATTCATATTGCCAATCCATGGGAGAATACCAGCTACAATAAAATATACTCAAATAAGGAAGGGAAATAAATATAAAGCAGTACAAAAATTTCTGAAATTTGTTTACAATTTGAATAAAAAAGGAAAGAACTACAGAAAGTAGAAGAAGAAAACAAACAATAATATTAATACACCGAACCCTGATGTTACCTCAAGTCTAATGAAGGCATTTGGCTAGGAAAGAGGTATGGGTCGTCATCTCTGTAACCCATTTCATGCGTAGGCCACAGACCATTCTGAGTCTGACTCCCCATTTTCTAGAGAAAGATAACGAAGAAGATGATCTATGTGGAGCTAGGCTAGGAGGGAGGGCATTGATTTTCTTGTTTTCAGGTGTGAGAGTAATGGCATGAGTACGCAAATATATATGAATGGAGGCCGCCAGTAGCATATATATTGCGACCGTATTAATGGCCAATTATGAACCGAAAACCAAGATTAAATCGGGGAACGTGCGCCGGCCATGCATGAATGAGTGACCGTCTGGTGCATGTGTACGTGAGTTACAAAGTGGGAAATAAATGATCCATACACCACGGATGACCATCAAATTATAACCTTTAATTTCTTTGTAATCTTTTGCCTTTTTTTTTCCTCAGAAAGAATATCAAGAGGATTAGTTTCAATTTGGATTTCTGCTAAACAAGAATCAACTCACCAGTACTTCTGTTGGATTAAACCACCATATATGTAAGTATTCCAAGAGGACTTCAAGAGCCTGCATGCCTGCCACGTTTATTCTTTGTTAAAGAACATAATTACTAGGAAATATACATACATACATACATATATATATATATATATATATATATATATATATTACTGCAAGCGTGAGTAGACACACAGATCAGGTTAATCTTTTGAGGCACCAAAACTTGGAATCTTCAAAAATGATCATCTCCCAGCCGACTTTTCCTGATCCTCTTCAATTATTACACTTCCATAATGTATATCCATGCATTAAAGATTTCATTTTTTTTTTCTTCTTTTAACTAATAATTCTCTGTATCCGTGGGTCGAGAAAGATATAAGATCATTCGGACTCAGTGTGTACGTAACGTACGAATTGTTCAATTAATCATTCCTTATCATTTCATTAGATGATCAGTAGTTAAAGAAAACTGATCAGTAGGGGGAGTTACAGTTCTTCAAAATATTCTCATCCCATATTTACTTAGATTTATTTGTCCTCATGAATGCAAATGATATTCATCAATGGCGGATGATTATAAACAAGTATTGTTTTAATATTTGCTTTAAAAGACTATAATTATTTAATTTTAATGATAGAAAAATACGGAAAAGAGTACGCTATATGGATCAGACCATCGGTGATTACAGTAGTTCCTTAGCCGCCGCCATCTCAGAGTTTGAAGGCATCACGGTGGAGCTAATGCCTTGGCAATGGGGAGGTATAGTACTCAGAATTTTCTTTTAGTGGGTTCAAAAGTTAATTAAAATAACTAAGAAAAAAATTTATAATGCTATATATATATATATTATATCTTTATAGAAAACTTCTTCCTTTCGTACAAAAACTCATTATAATAATTATATATGATCTAGTTTTCATATATATTCTGAAAATGTTGCATGATTTCCTCATCATTAATGCAATAAAAAACATCTACTTCAATATATGTAACCAAACAATATTCGTTCATCTAACCATCCTCCATTTGATTACGCAGCCCATTTTTTACAGTACTCATTATAGAAATAGCCATTTTAATAAGAGAAATGCTACTCTACCTCTAATTTATACTACTCATTTTGTCTATTTCATGTGGTTCCACATGACTTAATAAAAAAATTAAAAATACAAATATAAAATGGTAGAGAAAATCTAAAATTTTAGTCAGCTTCCTCTTTTAATTTGTGTTTTTGGGTACCATTTTCTTTTCAAAATCAGGACAAATTGAGTGGTATAAATTAGCTAGGGGCATAATAGCACTACTATTTTGACAATTACAATTGATAAATTGGTAAAATCAATGCAAGCTTTACAAGCAAATATGCATGTACACAAATGATACAATATCCTATTTTGTTTGAACTAGTTTCTTAGTAAGGCCACCTATCCCGTTGAGCTCGAAAACTCATTGTCAGAGTATCCATCCAAAAGTAAAGCCTTTGAATCTAAGCATATATATATGTCATAACGTGCATGATCCCCTACTTGTATCACCACGTCGTAATTTATGACTAATTTCTTGATCATTCAAACATCGATCATCGGTTCATCGATCGGCAATGAAGTTCAATATCATTCTTCTATGCTTTGGTGAATTTAACAATTTATCTCTCTTGAAGAATATAATTTCGATGTTCGCATCAAGCTATCAAGCTGTCACAATATCAGACAAGTTGACAATATTGTTGAAGAATGAATTAGAAATTTCAATATTGCCTTTTGCAGCAACTACAAGTGCTAACTATAGATCATGATCATCATGATCTTTATAATTCTTTGGAATGATTTTCTTAAGTTGTAGGCTTTTGTGTTATAATGTTACGATATATAGTGCTACACGGCCGATCAACGTTTACTCATGTTTGTCGTACCGATAGTACAATTTCTTTTTTATTTTTTTTTTCTTGCAAACATTTTTATATCTTTAAAATTTTTTTAAAAAAATAAAATACATAAATTCACTGATAGTGATTTCTTTAATCATTAAGTAAAAAAAATTAAAAAATAAAATAAAATACATGGACGGTCAAAATGAGGGGACAAAATCATGTGACAAGTTAGCATTTTCCATAATATTAATAATAAAATGACTTTTTTAACATTATCTTAAAAATATATAACATTTTTTTAGGGTGTTGTGTATAGGGGTGTAAAATGATCGGTCTGGACTGGAGAAATCGACTGGACCGACCGGTTCAGTCCAGATCGGACCGGACCGAAAAAATGCATGGTCGGTTTCAGTCCAGTAATAAGGGGAATTTCAGCCTTCGGTCTAGTCCCGGGGTGGGGATTTCTCAAATCGGACCAACTGAATTCAATTTTTTTTTTTATAAATATATTATTTTATATAATAATTGTATAATAAATTATGTAGTTTTCATCTAACCTATCCCTAAATATATTATTTTATATAATAATTGTATAATAAATTATATAATTTTTATCTAACCTATCCCTATTTACAATTAATTTTTATCTAACCTATCCCTATTTACAATATAAAATTTTAAATATGTAATTACAAATTAATATTATATTAATCGTATATTATCAATTAACCTATCAATTCACAATTAACTAATGTGTGACATCTATGAGACTATGACCTAAGTTGCAACTTGCAAGTAAATATAAAGCATGTATGGATGTATGGAATAATGGATAATTAAATTATTTATGCTTGTTAGTTATTGCTTCATATACAAAATTTAAATAGCTCATTATGAATTAACTTAGAACTATCATAAATTATAATACATTAACATACTCTAAGTTAGTAACAAAGTAACAATTAACATCATCAATATAATTATATAATTATAAATTGATAACTAAACTAAATTACTATAACTATAGTCTATAATTATAAAGAAATCACTATAAGTCTATAAGACTATAACTATATATAGTATTAAATTATTAATATCACTATGACTAATGACTAATGACTAATGACTATAAGTTTATAACTAATATTAATATATAACTATACTATTATATAGTCTAATATATTATACACGTATACTAAATCACTATAAGTTTATAACTAATACTAATAAATAGTTATACTAATAGTATAATATTAATACTATTATATAGTCTAATATATTATATAGCTATATTAAATCGCTAAGTTTATAACTAATACCAATACATAACTATAGTCTAATATAGTTATACTAATATATAAGTTTATAACTAATACTAATACTAATCACTATAACTAAATCACTATAGTCTATTAAATGTATTACAAATATATATAAATTATAATTATCAATTTTTCAAACCAACAAAAGAAAAATTAATTATCATTTAAAAAAATCAGAACCACATTACTTTAGGGAAACGGTGTCGTTTCCTCTCCAGTGTTTCCTCTCGAATAAACCCTAAAATCACTAAGTCTCCAACACACAAACGTCTCTACCTCTCTCTCGTCTTTGTCGCCTCACTGAGTCACTCCCTCGTCTCTGTCTCTGTCTTTTTGCAATCTGCCACACTCAATCGGTCTAGTGCTACCTCAGTGCCTCACTCTCTCGTCTCTGCCTCTCTGCAATCTGCCTCACCTCTCGTTTCTCGTCTCTCTTCCTCAGCCTCACTCTCTCGTCCCTCAGCCTCACTCTCCGTCACACATAACATAGCCATAGCCTACCAATGCTACCATGCACAGACCCTCGGCGAGTTGGCCTCACCTCAAGGTAATTTGTTTTTGTGTTTTTTAAATTATTTTGAAATCTCAAATCTGGTCGATGGTTTTATTAGAGTTTTTGAATCCAAAATTTAGGATTTTTATGATTGTGTTTGTGTTATTAGGGTTTTGGGATTGGGTTTGTGTTATTAGAGTTTTGTGAATTGTGAATTATGATTGGGTTTGTGTTATTACTAATTAGGATTTTATGAGGTTTATAACTTTAAGAAAATGGGATAATTGCATCTGGTTTACCTCATGTTTTCTGCTTCTCCAGCATTTCTCTCTCTATAAACCTCCAGCACTATGTAACGTTTTCTGTAATGTAGGAGTATTATAGATGAAGTGTTTGCAAGAATTGTGGGGGAGATTGAGAAAGGAAAGTGATGGTTGTGTTTCATTTAGGAAAGAAGATTGTGTTTGAAAAGATTAATGTTGTTGTTCTGTTTTCCACTCTGCGTTCTAAATTTCAAAAAGTCCCTGAAGTTCAAGTGTAGTACTTGTCAGTACTGTGTCAAATTGATCTACAACAACAGCGCACAAGTCCCCCACATGAAAAAGTAAATTCTACAGATGGTAGTGGTAGTGGTAGAGTTGATAGGAAGACAGAAAGAATGACCATATTTAAGTAACAGTTACAGTCGAAAAACTCTTTGGGGAATAAGAATGAGGTTGATAGATACCTAGTTGAAAGTTGTGAGGAGGCATTCCCAAGTTTTGATATTCTTATTTGGTGAAGGGTTAATTCAGTTAGATATCGTGTACTTTTAAAAATTGCAGGAAATGTATTAGCAATACCGGTATCTATAGCGGTCTCTTAATCTACATTTAGCACGACTGGTTGTGTGTCCTTGATCCTTTCCGAAGTAGTTTATCTTTGATGATGGTTGAGGGTCTCATTTGTACACAGAATTGGCTTCGTTCTTGTTCTACTTTAATCAACCTTAGGACTTTAATGGATGAGGTGGAGGATTTTGAGAGGCAGTTGGGTATGTTTCTTGCTTACTTCATTTTATAACTTTTATGATCTATAATACTATATGTTATGTAAATTTATATAATTTGTTTTGTTTCTTTATTGTATAGAACTTGTTCGGGACAGTGACAATTCTATAGAGGCTTCAAATACAATATCTACAACCATTGCAAGTTAATGAGGTGAATCTGTTTTAGCTTATTAGTTTTCAATTTTCACTTTTGCTATTTGCTAATAATTCCTTTGTTTACACTTTATAGCGTACTGTGAAAACTGAAAAGTATGCTAAGCCAAAAGATGTAGAGGCTCAACCAAATATTGTACGGTTCGTACACTTTACAGCCCTTTCGGACCGACTATATGCGAAAAAAGATAGGGTCGTGGGGTGAGAGAGGCTCAATCTCTTGACCTCAGGATTACTTAGAAAGCTATGAGACCTACGCGCTAGCCAACTGCGCCACCACCCCACTTTGAACAACTATGTTTTTAATCCTTTATATTATTGACATAAAATAAATGGAGAGAGATTACAAATAGAAATATCTTAAGAAAAGGTTTTAAGATATGGTTTAATGAATATAAAATAATGTATAATTATTATTACAATCTAGCACATCAAACTCTAGTACTCAGATTTCTAAATAAATTAATTGGAATTAGATTAGTCTCCCTAATGAATGGAAATTAGATAATATAACCTCATTATCTAAGGTGGAAAATAATGCTATTAATTATCTTGAATACATTGATAAAAAATCGAACAAATCAATCAAATATCTTTTCAACTTTTTTGAAGGTCATTTTTTCAGTTACTAGACACCTATGTCTGTATTTACCTCAGTTTCTCAGTATAAGTCACAAAATTTGGATACCCAAATTCAAAGAATTATTTCTGGAAATATTATAGATACACCTGTTTACACTATTAATACCAATATACCTTCTACCTCATGTGTTCATGAACAACCTAGGGAACTTTCTTCTCCAACATATTCACAAATAGTGGAGATGATGCCAAAATATGCACTCTGTAAAGAATATTTTAAAATTAATAAAGAATATCTTAAACAAGATTTTATGAAAGAATGAAATAAACAGAAAAGATTATTATTTTTCTCAAGTTTTTCAAAAATAGAAAGAAATTAAAATATTATGAATTTCTAGAAGAAGTATAGATAAATATATTATTCTTCATATGGTTCGAAATTTAAATTAAAAACACTGGATGCCAATGTGGTTTAATAACAATTGAAGAAGCCCAATGTTGTGAAAGAAGTGGAGGGCTAATAGTTTGAGAAGGAGTAAATGAAGAAGAAGAGATGGCTTTTGAATATAGTCGATAATTTTGAAGAATATAATTGTGAGAATTGGTTGTAAGATGACCTTACTGGTGGCGGTAATGTTCTCAATACCGTGTACGGTTTGGAGTTGCGAAGGACATATTGAAGGATAGAGAGGAGATGGTGGGACCAAGCGTATGAGGATTTTGGATTTTACTCTGGATTTTGAAGATGACATAATTTTTTCTGTAAGAACTCACGGGAAAGAAAATTAGGAAGAGAATTAGACTCTCATTTAATATGCTCAATATCAAAATAAAAAATACTTAATATAAATTACCATCTAGCAAATATTTAATTAGAAGCCAAGTTGTTCACATCTCTAATCAAAACTTCCTTAGTTAACTTGTAATCAATTCTAAGAAAAAAATATCGATTTTGAAATTTGAAATCCATAATACAATAGCTAAAATCTCTTTCTTAATAGTTTTATTATTCTTTTGAGTAGGATTCCAACATCTTAAATGAAAGTGAATAATTTTTGTAGGATTAGATGATAATCTTTGCTTCAGGATTCCTCTATAACCAAGATTAGAAGCATTTGTCTCAACAATTTTAAAAGTATGAGGAAAATGGAGTCCTAGGCATGAGAGTTGCTTAACATGAGACTTAATTTGTTTTATAATGCTTGTATGTTTTTCTATCTGCGATTGTGAATTCATTTTTAATCATTTAAACTAAAGTTTACATATTGACATAAGAGATTGATAGTAGAAACATAACTAAGGCTTCCTAAAAACCTTTGTAATGGTTGTTTATCTTAATTTTATCAAGAAGTTTATTAGCAAACTCTATTGCTCTACTAATAGGTATAATAGTTCTTTGGTAACTATTATGTTCAAGAAATCTAATCTTATTTTGAAATAATTTTATTTTTGGTGATGAAATAACTAATCCATTTTGTTTAATAATTTGAACAAAAATATTCATATGTTTTCAATGTTGCTCAGTAGATGAAGAGAAGATTAATACATCATTTATGTAAATTATAGAGAAGTGAGTAAAATGGGTGAATATATCATTCATGATATTTTGAAATTTGCTGGGAGTATTTTTTAATCCAAATGACATAACATTCCATTTGTAATATCCGAATGGGACAGTAAAGCCAGTTTTATAACGATCTTTTTCAGAAATTTTAATGTCAAAATCCATTTTTTATATCAAAATTTTGAGAATATAGCATTATAAAGGCCAAATAATAGATCTCTTATTTAGTGAAATTTTGAAGATGAAATATCTCGACTAATTTGTATATATAATTAAAATTAAATTATTTTTATTGTATTTATTTCACCTTGAAGGCCTATATCAAGAACCATAGTATTTCTTGTACAACTAAAATTTAGTTTTTATTTAGTTTTATTCTTTTTAAAGCAATAATGCATACATCAAATTAAAATGAAAATAGGAGGGCCAAGA
This sequence comes from Juglans microcarpa x Juglans regia, assembly GCF_004785595.1. NCBI lineage: Eukaryota > Viridiplantae > Streptophyta > Magnoliopsida > Fagales > Juglandaceae > Juglans > Juglans microcarpa x Juglans regia. The sequence continues at coordinate 6,775,154 of NC_054605.1, forward strand.
AATTAAGGGAAATGCTTGACATCTTCATTCTAGTTTTATCCCATTACGATGAGTTAGTATTGTCCTCAACTTTTAATATTTTATTTTTTTATATTAAGATATAATCCTTGGTGATGGAAAGTGCTACATTTGCAAAATGAGATAAGAGTGTGATATGATTGTATTATATATGATTATTCAAAATAAATCTTGATATATAAAGAGATATAAAATTTCTCATAGGTATAAGGTGGGGCGTTCGCTCGGACCACCACCATCTACTACAAGAAAAACTGTCTTTTTCGACGCTAATAATCATCGCAAATAACCTATAAAATCGTCGCATTTAATCTTTTCCAACAATTTCTACTGCATCAAGCGTTCGTCACAATTGTTTATTTATTTATAAGTTGAACCAGCACTAGGGAAAACTCATTGAGAAAAATTACTTTTTCCGGCGATTTTTAGTTGTCGTAAATGCACAAAAACTCGCGGGAACTAGTGTGATCCGTTTACCACTAAATTGTTGAGAAAAGTCAATAGCAACGAAAAATTTCGCCGCAAATACTCAATAAATTGCCGCAAATAACTAGATTTTTTTCCAGCGATTATGAATTATCGTTGCCGTTAAGTATTCCCAGCTCATAATTTTCTCCAAAATAGAGATTTTGCGGCGATTTCTTATCGACGCTAATAACTTTAATGGACGAAAAAAATTCGATGAATTTTACTTGCCGGAAAAGGTTTTTCACAAAATAAAAAAAAATGCACAAAAACAGAATACATAAATTACTTGAACTTCCCAACTCACACCCAAAGAAGTCATTATGATCCAATAACACATGCAATACCTCTTCAATTGAGAGGTACTACATATACTTTGATAAAATAAATTCTAGACCAGGAACATCATATACTTTACCTCCTGAACACCCAAAAAAATCACATTGCATATAGATTACTAATGATGTGATGCATTCTCACAAGAAATATATTTTATATCTGGAAAAAATGACAAGACAAGGCAATATTAGGTAATTACCTATTGCTTATAATCTGGATTTTGTTGTGTAGGATCCCCATCAAAACATAATAATAAAGCTACTGAGACTTTACAAATTTAATATATGACATTATGAATTCATCCAAATGCACAATTTAATTAGTTTCAACTAACTGCTCATTCATTAAACCAATCAATGGTGCTCTTACAATAATGGTTTTGGACACATGTGATGGCCTAGTACCCAACCTATTAGAAACCATCCCCACAAGATACACATGTACTAGCATATACACATACTATAGACAATGGAGCATTCACATGGAAAGCAAGTATAAATATCATCCATCCATAATGTTTAAGAACTTTCTCTTTTCTCTTTAGAGAAGAGGTGGAGCAAAATCTTGCTAGGCACGTGAGGTAGTTATAACAGAATTTTGGAGTGTCTGGGTGGTCGTCCTAAGGGTGGAAAGGAATCTGACAAGGTGGACGGTGGTGAGGGGAAACGTAGCAAGGTGGTACACAGAATGGTGCCGACGGGAAAACTAGCGCTGCTACCCTAACGAGGGGAGGGGTAAGGGTGGTCTGCAACCAGAAAGTCTGTAGAGGGAAGTTTCATACATCGTAGTGCCTAGCACTACGACGGGGTTGATTTTCTGTTAATAGTTTGGAAAAATTTTCACGGAAGTAACTTGATAATGGAAGAGATGGCAGGGAAATGGGAGAAGCTGCGGCTTACTGAGGAAGAGGACCAGGTTTTCGTTGTAGATGAATGCATCTCGAATGAGGTTGAAGATAAAGGTGAGAGGAGCCTTGTGGGGAAGGTGCTAACTGAAAGGTCCATAGGAAAAGGAGTTCTAGAGGCTACCATGGCTAAGGTGTGGAGAATCTCCAGGCCTGCATCATTTCGAGAGGTAAGAATGAATGTTTTTGTTATTACCTTTGCAACAAGGGCTGACAAACAGAAGGTTTGGGATGGGAAACCATGGTTATTTGACAATTTTCTAATTGTCATTAATCTGTTTGATGGGTTTATTCAACCAGCTGAACTGGCTTTTATAGTAGAGAGGTTTTGGGTACAACTTCATGATCTCCCATTTGCTTGTATGAACAAGGAATGTGGGAGATAGATAGGAACTGTGGCTGGGAAGGTTCTTGATGTGGTAACTGGTGAGGATGGGTGTGGATGGGGCCAATACTTACGTATTAGAGTGGAAGTGGATATAAGGAAGGTATTGGTAAGGGGGAGAATGATTTCTGTGAAGGGGAAGAATGTGTGGAATCCTTTTAAATATGAAAAACTGCCTAAAATATGTTTTGATTGTGGGAGTTTTTCTCATGAGGGTAAGGAGTGTAGTAAGAGGGAGGATACTTTAATGCGGAAACAAGAGCAATATGGTTCATGACTTAGAGCAGATCCTTATGTTAGGAAAAATGTGAGGACTGGTTTTACGGGAAAAAAGGAGGAAACATATAGAGGGTTTTATGGGTGGAACTGATAGCAACCTTGGTGGAACAGATATCTCGATGGCTCCAAATGAGGTGGATAAAGGCAGTAAAGATAAACCTGTGCGAGGGTTAAAGGAGGTAGAAGGGGATGTCGTGGGGAAGAATGTAGAGGAAGCAATGGGTGGACCAGGAATGACTAATGGGGAGGGAGATATTGATAACAATGGGGAAGGAGTTTTTGGTAGGAAGGGTTTAGCTTCCCAGAGTACAAAAAAAGGAGGGAGGTGGAAGAGGAAGGCAAGGGAAAAATGTGGTTTTTATGAGGTTGCTATAACTCAGGAAAAGCCAAAAAGAGGAAGGAAGGGTAAGGAGATTGCTGTGGTAGAAGGACCAGGAAAGAATAGTAAAAATGAAGGGAGATTTGAAAGCAATGCAATTGTATTTGTGGAGGTTGTTGAACAGCCCCACCAATCACAATGAAACTCTTAAGTTGGAACTGCTGAGGGCTTGGAAACCCTCGGACAGTTCAGGACCTTTGCTTATTAGTAAAGGATAAGAAGCCCAACCTTGTCTTCTTAATGGAGACAAAGATGCACAAAGGGAAAACTGATTGGTTAATGAAAAAAGTAGGGACGCCTAATTGTTTTGAAGTGGATGCAATAGGTAAAAGTGGAGGCTTAATGCTGTTTTGGAGTAGTGAGATGGTGGTAGATATTTACAATTTTTCTCAAAGACATGTTAACTGCTGGATTCATGGTATTATAGCTAAGGAGAGGTGGCTATTCACTAGGTTTTATGGCCATCAAGAGGTGCAGAAAAGGAAAGAGGTGTGGAGGATGCTTGCTTCTTTCAAACCTGCTAGTGGGGTAGGATGGTGTGTTGCAGGAGATTTCAATGAAATAACTACAAATGATGAAAAAGTAGGGGGCAGACAGAGGGGGGAGAATCAAATGGCACTCTTTAGAGAAGTTTTGGAAGCGAGGGAGTTATATGACCTGGGCTGGTGTGGGGATAAATATACATGGAGTAATAGGCATATTGATGATACTTTCACTAAGGAACGTTTGGATATGGCTGTGGTTAATTCTAAATGGTTGGATCTTTATTCTGAAAACAAGTTAGAGGTCTTGCCTGCAAGATGTTCTGACCATAGACCTCTATTGCTAATTTTTGATAGATTAAGGGGAGGACAGGAAAAAAAAGAAAAAATGGTTCAAGTATGAAGCTGCTTGGGCTTTGGAAGAGGAGTGTAGTAAAGTGATTGAAGTTGAATGGGGACAAGGCAATTATGTGGGATCCTCATCATCTGTGGTTCAGAACTTGCTTACTAATTGTAGTTCTGCTTTGAGTAGGTGGAGTTACAAGGTAGATACAAACAGAGGCAGAGAGATAAAGAGTAAGACTGAGTTATTGAAAAGATTGCAAGCTGAGGAGGATAGAGAGACTCTAGCAAAGATTAAAAGAGTTCAGGAAGAGGTGGGCTTATTACTAGACCAAGAAGATCTTAAGTGGAAACAAAGGGTCAAAAAGAATTGGTATAAGCTGGGAGACAGAAATACCAAATTCTTCGATGCTTGTGCTAATCAAAGAAGGAGAAAAAACATGATTTCACAGATCAAAGATAGTCATAACAGGTTGGTTAATGAACCTGCAACTGTTGAAATGGCTTTCAATAGTTATTTCAAGAACCTCTTCACAACCTCCAATCCATCTGAGGATGATATTGAGATCTGTGTCCAGAACATGACAGCAAAAGTCTCGGAGGAGATGAATGAGCATTTGTGCAGACCTTATACCAGAATTGAAGTAGAAGAAGCATTAAAAATGATGGGGCCTCTAAAGTCCCCTGGACCTAATGGCTATGGTGCTTACTTCTTTCAACAACATTGGAGTATCGTGGGTGACAAGGTGGTTGCAGCAATATTAGAGTGCTTAAATGGTGGTAATATCCCTCATTCCTTAAACTATACCTACATTGCTTTAATTCCTAAGGTTAATAGGCCTATGTTGGTTAGTGAATTTAGACCAATAAGTCTTTGTACTGTGGTGTATAAGCTGTGCTCTAAGGCTATTGCAAATAGGTTGATATCTGTACTGCCTTTTATAATTTCTCCTAACCAGAGTGCTTTCCTTCCGAGAAGACTCATTTCTGACAATGTAATGATAGCCTATGAAGTGCTTCATACTATGAAAACAAGGTTGAAAGGTATGCAAGGGAGCATGGCACTGAAGTTGGATATGTCGAAGGCTTATGACAGGATTGAATGGAAGTTCCTTGAAGCTGTTTTAAGGAGATTGAGCTTTAATCAGTAGTGGATTAAGCTTGTGATGAGTTGTGTGAATTCAGTGAACTATTCTGTGCTTTTGAATGGGAAACCAGGGAGGAAGGTGATACCTACTAGGGGATTAAGGCAAGGAGACCCAATCTCTCCCTACTTGTTCATTCTTTGTGCTGAATGTCTCATCTCCTTATTGAATTCAGCTGACCATAGAGGTGTTATCAGAGGGGTGGCAGTGGCTAGAGGTGGATTAAGAGTCAATCATCTGCTCTTTGCAGATGATTGTGTTTTGTTTGGTAGAGCTAACGAAGAGGAATGGAGACAGTGGTGCTTTCTATTAAAAATGTATGAGGTAGCTTCAGGCCAGTTTCTTAATAAGGAAAAATCATCCTTATTCTTTAGCACAAACACTACTGCATCAGAAAAAAGAAACATCATTCTTGCAGCAGGTGGGGTGGATTGTGGATCATATGAAAAATACTTGGGCTTACCTACTATGGTGGGCAAGTCCAAATATAACACATTCAGAGGGGTTAAGGAGAAGGTGTGGAAGAAAATTGATAGTTGGAAAAACAGTTTTTTGTCTCAAGCTGGAAAAGAGATCCTTATCAAAGTTGTGCTGCAGGCTATCCCTTCTTACACTTTGGGGGTCTTCAGATTGCCTATTTCTTTGTGTAAGGAACTTAATTCCTTGTATGCTAGATTCTGGTGGGGTCACAAAGAAAATGGAAAGAAAGTGCATTGGTGGAATTGGGAAAGAATGGGGAGGCAGAAAGTAAAAGGGGGCATGGGCTTTCGAGATATTGAAACCTTTAATGCTGCTATGCTTGCTAAACAAGGATGGCGCTTCTTGACTAATCCTTTATCTCTGGTTGCCAAAATTTATAGAGAGAAATATTTCACAAATTCAGATTTCTTAAGTGCTAAAATTAGGATCAGCCCTTCATTTATTTGGAGAAGTGTTTTGTCAGCAAGATCTCTACTGAAAGAGGGGTTACATTGGAGAATGGGTAATGGGAACAAGGTAAAAATTTGGGGGGAGAAATGGTTGCCAACTCTTGTGACTAATTGTGTACAATCCCCAATGATGAGTCAATGGAAGGAAGAGAAGGTAAGCAAACTGATTGATCCAATTACTAAGACATGGAATGAGGGGGTGATAAGAAACTTGTTTTCACATGAGGAGGCTACTGTCATTCTTCAGATACCATTGAGTAGGCTGGGAACGTGTGATAACATATTTAAGGCTTTACTAAGGATGGTGTTTTTACAGTGAGGAGTGCATATCATCTTGGTATGGAGAGAAAAAGAAGACACCGAAGGGATGTTTCAAAGGCTGAAAAGAGTGATGTTGTGTGGAAACAATTGTGGGGATTGAAGTGCCTGCAGTGGTTATAATGTTCCTTTGGAAAGCTCTGAACAATATTCTTCATACTAAAAGTAACCTATACAAGAAAAAGATAGGTGATTGTCCCCTTTGCCCAATATGTGGATCAAGTGAGGAATCGGTGATTCATATATTATGGAGTTGCCTTTCAGCAGCTAATGTATGGGCAAAAAATAACAGCCTAGTGAAGAAATGGGCAAATGAGGAAGTAGATTTCATGTCTCTGTGGATTAAAATGATTAATGATTTGAAGAAATAAGAACTTGAGTGGATGGCAGTGGTTATGCGCAGGATCTGGCTAAGGAGGAATAGGTTTATTTTCGAGGACAAGTTTTACAGTCCTAAACAAGTCATCTCTATGGGGGAGGGTCTGGAGGATTACAAAACAGCACAAATGAGCATAATTGGATGTCGAGGTGGTGGTGGTTCACATGGAGTGCAGAAGAAATGGAAAAAACCTGGTACCAACATGGTAAAGGCTAATTGGGATGCGGCTATGGATTTTGAAAACAAGAGAATGGGAATGGGAATTGTGTTTGGAGATGAAGAGGGGAAGGTTCTAGCGTCTGTGTGTGATGTGAAACAGAATGTGCATGACCCTACTTTGGCTGAGAGTCTAGCATTGTGGAGAGCACTTGAGATAAGTATTGACCTTTCTTTCTCTTTCTCTGAACTAATATTTGAAGGAGATGCAGCTGCTATTATTTAAAAGATCAACAAGGTAGGTGAAGATCAGTCGTGGATGGGGCATATTATCAATGATATAAAACAGGTTCTTCATCAAAAGAAAGGATGGTCAGTCTGCTATGTTCCTAGAGAAGGAAATTATGTTGCTCATTTATTGGCAAAACATGCTTTATTACTCGGGGAAGAAAGGGTTTGGATCGAAGGGAGTCCTTTTGTAATATGCAATGCTTTAGTGCAGGATAAGATGTGTAATTCTGACTCTGTTGAAGATTTATAAAATCTGTTCTTGTTTCAAAAAAAAAAAATATATCATCCATCCATAGGCAATTATCTACATCATAGCCTAACATATATATTTTTTGCATATTAAGTAAAACGTAACTGCTCCTCTAATAAACTTCAGATGCTAGGTAGCAATAGTAATATGCTCCAAGCAGGGGTGGGTGCAATAGCAGCTTCAACATTAATGCAACCATGCAAGAGGAACTCTCTAAACAATCATCACCAAAATGGAGGTGGAAAATTTCAACATGTATTTTTTGGACAGCAATACTCTGGACTGCTTCTATTTGACCATCTTCAAAGGGAGTTTATATACAGTCACATCAGCAACCACTATTGTCTCAATTAGGCGCAGATCAAACCACTTGAAATATGTAATCAATATTCCAATATGTTAACTCCATGCATCAATACTATACAACAACTAGCAATTAAATGCATGATGCATTATGCTGAAGATGCATGTAACTTTTCATGAACACTCATATACATTTCAATATATATTAAAACTGCATGAAAATTATTTTGAATTATTAACTATCATACTCTATTAAATTAGCTAACCAAATGTATAGACCTTAAAAGGTTAAATGCACTGCTAGCCCCTATCTCTAATCTGTTTACCCAACCCCTCCTCTCCTAGAGCAGTTTTGGTGTGTGCATTAGTGCATCCTATGTTTTTTACATCCATACCTCAACTAGCCAATCATAATTCACAACCATTAAACCCAATGTTTCCAACTCCTTAATAAATATAGAATTTGGTATATTTTTTTGTCCCTATTGCTTTTTCCTAGTAAATTCTAGCAATTTGGGAACAACCAAATGCACCTAAAATTGTTAAGGTACCTAAAATACCTAAGTATATGCCTAGTTTACATCCATGCTCATTCATTTTGCTATTAGGCAGTTTTGTTAATTAAGAAGTTGTAGCAACCATCAACTTTTCTCCGATTCCATAGCAAGCCATTTAAAGTAATTCACCATTATTTATAACCTATAATTAAGCTACACTACAACTTCATGCAAAATAAGTATTTTTTTATAGGGGGAATCATGACATCACCTGTTCACATAGCTTTAAGAATTATCCACAACGAATTTGCGCAAACTAGAAATCCAAGTGTAGACCAGTTATCCAGCAACGAGCATCTCCGTCCAGATTTTATGAAACCCTGCCTGCCCAGCGACCAAGATTCCGGTCATACCATTTGGTGATCCTGTATAAAAAAAAGTTTAGCAAATTAGGGTGGATGCCAATACACATTGTAATAAGAGTGGAAAAGTGGTGGCTTATATTATAGGAGACTCACTCGCTGAAAAACTTTCTAACTTTGTTTCTATAATTGGTTTATATGGTTTCTTTCATCTGTGGGAAGCTGTTAAAAGATGTTTCAGATTCTAAGGCATAATATATCTTCAATTCCAACATTCAAATCCATGTCTACTCTCTCTCACATTAGAGAGAAGAAAAAATAACAAAAAATGAACAAGATATAAATCATCAGTGTGACTTATGAGAGAAAGACTAAAAATAGAAATAGAAGCATACTTGTATATGAGTTTTCTGGAAAGACACAACACCAACAGATTGGTAGAACAAAAAACCTAGAAAGTGAAAAGAAAATGAAGTCATACAGATAGGGGAAAGCCATATTGTAGATGAAGAATGCATGAAAACCTACTTTACATGGTAGTTGTAACACATCAGCATCAATCTTCCCAGGAACTTTAGTAGCAAAAACCCTTGCAATCTCAAGAAGAGTGACAATTGCTCCATATAATTTTCATATAATCATGTGTAATATAAAAAAGAAAAGAAAATTAAAAACTAAAGACGAATCTAAACTAAAGATAACATAACCCAAGTGCATACTAATTGCACATAGGCTTGATGAAATCATGCTATGGAGGTGGAGAAAGTACTAATTTTCCTGAGGAGCAGCCTTAGTATTTTCCCACCTCCATGATATACCATCTGCATCACTTGTGTACAGTTAGGGACATCAAACTACCATGAGTAGAATAGAATTAAACTTCTCTTTCAATAGTAATGTCAACCTTTATGGAGGACAAACCAAGTAATCCATATAAAACCAACCTAAAACACTTACAATAATAAACTACAGGATCAGCAAATAAAACCCTGTCAATTTGATACCACTAGTTATTGACAATAGACAAAACATAACAAAACAAGAATATTTAGTTGTACCATAACTATGATGAAATTGGTTAAAAATTAAAAGCAGCACAAGAAGCATAATAAAGATATTCACACATAGGCTTGCAAGTGGAACAAACAAAAGCAGATCAATGAAACTAGGGTTCTTTGAGCAAGAGATAATTATCCATAAGACTTGCAGCCACCAATCTACATATATATAGATTAAGCAAAACCACAAAGCATTAGTAGACTAAAACCAGGATTTCCAAACTTATATCAAAAGATCTGTAGAGGATTAAAAACAATTATTTATATATGGTGCACAATATTATACACAACTCAAATTAAATTATATAAAAGAAATGACAGAAAGGCTTCGTGAAAAGGAGAAGTGAATTGCAATTAAAAAATTTTGCCATGAATGAATCGACAGAGGTTTTAATGGACTAGAAATAAATAACAGATGCTTCAATCTAAAAGTTCTATCAATGGACAAAAATGAGGTAAATACCAAAATATCCATATTTTGGAAGAGCCTAAACATGAAAACAAAAGCAAGAGTAACATGTGCAAGGATATATTGGGCCCCATTCTCATATGGTCAAATTTTAAAGATTCTACGGACTGTAAATGAAGCCTCAAAATGCACTAAGCGTGAAGCAATAGTTGTATACAAACTGAAATGATTTTCTATTTTCAAGGGGACATGGGAAGAAAAGTTACTTATCAAAAGAATGGGACGAAAAGAAGTAGAGCACATCTCAAACAAATTAAACAATCATTGTTGGGTTTCAAGATCAAACCCAATAACATTTGTATAGGCATGGTTGGAGGGAAATGACCAAGGGGAAAACGTGCGGGGTAATTAAATTTAATTATCTTTTTGCAGTGAGTTAATATTTTCACAAAACTTGAAAAAGTCGCGGAAAAAGATGAAAATCTCATTTTCGACGAATCAAAAATGGTTGGAACTGCTTATTTTCGGCAATTAAAATTTGCCCCGAATAGTCTTATACAGTTTTTCATAAATTTTGTAAAATGCTATTTCCAGTACTTTTGATTCGCCACTAATAAGCATTAATTGGCCGCAGAAGACTTTTACGGCGACAATGTTCACGGCACAAATTATCTTTTGTGGAGATTTTCCTATTCGATGGAAAGAAAGTGCCACTATAGTAACAAAAGTTTTTGTAGCGAGAAAAGTCACGACAATAGGTATAAAAGTCATCGCAAAAAATTAACAGTGAATTCTCCCTCAACATTTTCCAAATTCGTGCTGGAATTCAGCGACGAAATGGAAATCGCCGCAAATAAGGACTATTTGTGGAATTTTTTTTTTTTTTTGCGGCGATCTTAAAATCGCTGAAAAATGCCTGATTTCTTGTAGTGATCTCTCTCCCTACTCCTCTCTTTATGCCCCATCACTTCCTCTATCCTTCCATAGCTACCAATCGATGCCGCCATTACCACCTTCCTAATCCCTGCCTCCCATGTCTTTTAGCTACAACCACCGCTTCAATTGTCTTTAGCCTCAAACCCCAACTCCATTCCCTGCTCCCTCATTCCACGGTTCACTACAAGAAAAAAGATCTATTGCGACGATTTTATGGCTGTTGGAAATAAAATCGCCGCAATAGGTCTTTAATTGCAGCGAATTGTGAGTCGCCGCACAGTTCTAACATCAAATTTTCTAAATGTCTTTATGCAGCAATTTTAACTCCTATTGCGGTGAAAAACTCGCCACAAAAAACTTTTAATCGCATCGAATTTTGAGTCGCTGCACAGTTATCTTATTGCAACGATTTTAATTCCTATTACGGTGGAAACATGTCGTTGCACTATGTTGTAAACTTGTTGGGACGAAAGTGAAATCGCTGCTATTAATTTTCCTTTCCCCCCCCCCACCCCTTCGATTTTGCCCGTACAGTACTCGCATATCCCGATTCCCCTTTCTTCCCCATATTCGTCTTCTCCATTTTCATTCTTACTGCAAATTAATCCAAACCCACCCTTTTCTCTAGGCGTCTTCTCCTTTGCTTATTTGCTCAGTCTCTTTCTCTTTCTCTTCTCTCTCTCTTTCTCTCACCCTGAAATAGAGGAATCAGAGTCACCCAAAGAAGATTTTAATGTCGCACCACCAGCTCTGAAAACGCCCTCCCCCTTCTCCCTCTCTTTTCAAGACTTTGTCTACTCGGAGCAATTTGTTTAATCTATGTTTGCTTGGAAGAAACTCCCAAACGAAAGAACAAAGGAGAACCGTCTCTAGTGATGCCCTTGTAATTCACTCACCACATTTTAGCTGCCTCTGTTTCCCAGATCTGCTCGCAAACCCTTTTTTTTTAATTTATTTCCATTCTTGTGTCCATCTACTTGTTACATTTGAGTTGAAGCTATGAGTAAAGAAGATTTTGTGAAGATCCAGGTACTCTTCCACTCGGTCATTATACCATTTTATCTACTTTCTTGTTCTTTTTCTTCAAGGGCATTGCTTTAGTGTGATAGAAGAAAAAAGCTGTCATAATTCTTTCTATATTTTGCATTGAATACTCATCCTATAAAATGTGTGCTCGTTTCGTTAACAGGCTTTGTATTTGATTCCATTTTAGTAGTATTTACCTTTAATTTATTATTTTTATTTTTGGCTTGCTTGTGCATGCAGAAATCTATTCTCAAAGTAGATAATTCCTTATCGTGGATGTAAGTAGAAAGTGAAGAAAATCTTGCAAAAAATTGATGGTACTAAATTCTAAATATACTTGTAATGTTTCTCTTTATTATATAATGAGACATATATATAAACTGTTGCACATTTGAAAAGTCCACAAAGGATGTTTCAATAACTTTCTATTAACTTATAATTTCATCCTTGAAATTCTAATACTGTTGTTAATGTTTTTTTTTTTTTTTTTTTTTTTTTTTTTTTATATTAGAAACTCATACCAAGGCAATTAGAAAGACAATGCTTCAAATAATGTCCTAAAAAGTTGGACTTGAGATATGATTCCATCAAGTTTGAAAGAAGTTTAAAGATACAGTACTTAGGTTCCTAGTGGTAACTTGGGTAAGATCAGTCTGTGTTGAAGAGTGAAGAGAGATAAAGGATTCAAGCTATTTGCATAAAAGCCACACTGATATTAGAAGATGATATTTGCTATTATTCTCATTTTCTCATAGTCAGCTATTACAATCTATTTTCATATTTATAAACATATTCTAATATCTGACTCAAATCTACTCCACTCACTGCATGACATCTGGCCAATATTTCTTCATTAAGCCAATATTCTAGAATGTTTACAAACTTATTGGTCCTGAAAATGCTCGAGCGGGTTGAATGTCTTTTCTGACTTTTGTTGAATCGTTGCAGCAGAATGTGCTGCCTAAATAGTTTTGGATCTATATTGTGAGGTTTTGTGAATTATGTTCTACATTTCCTTAGATTTTTCTTTCATGCCAAGTTGATGATTGTGCCTTTATTGTTGGGTTAGTTTCACTTAGTTTCTGCTCCTGTCATTGATTGAGTTCCTATGTTTTATTAATTCTTTTATCTCCCATAGAATATAAATCTGAAACCATTTATGTGATTTATTAGCTTGGAAACTCAATCAATACTTCAATACAAAGCCTTTACAATACACACTACTAATGCTTTCTCGTGGGCTTGAATGTTTAGGAGATAATTGGTTATAAGGTCTAACTTGCGAGATTACAATGTGATTATTGTTTGCTAATTCACTGGAAGAGAAATGCACATATGTAGATGTAAGCATATGGAGCAACTTGTGCACACTTGCCCATGTTCTGATCTAATTGTAAAGGAAGTTCTAAAACGACATGATTTATGTTTGGAGGGTTGTTCACACTTGTTTTTCTTATCCTAATTTTCAAAATCTTTTTCTTTTTATTTTCTACTTAGGTGTTTCTAATGTCTTCATGTCTATTGGATATTGCACCCCTTTGATTTCTACAATATCTCAATAACATTATAAAAAAAAAAAAAAGTATCTCAAAACTTTGTGAAGAAATTTTGTTCATTCATTATTTCATAGTAATGAAACATAAGTTTGCATCTACATTAATCAGCTCTTTCTATAGTTTTATTGATTTCAAGTTTGAACTGTTTGTGATGATATTTACTGCCAACGTTCATTTTAGGCCACAATTGGTGCAACATACTGTGCAGTTGCATCTCTTCGACTAATGGGATTCATTGGAGAAGATCTTTTGTCCAATAGTTTGGCATCTTCAATTGTAAATGTGCCATTGCTACAGAATTGGATATTGTAGGTATTGCTTTCCTGATATAGCCGCAAGATTTGCAAATATATGTCCATTAATAAGACACCTTTTAGTTTGGAGAAGCTGCAATATATTTCCTCTTTGTTGGTTATTTCTCTGGCTGCAGAAACTATTGCCATTATGTTGAGATATCAACGTTGTCTTATTTGGTTATTAGTCTATGCTTCAATTTTAGAAAGTTGTCTTCTGCAGTAATGTTAGTACTTTTTTTTAATTTTTATTTTTTATAAACAAGGATATCATTTTAATGTTAGTACTTTAACCAGCTCAATCTATCTAGAGATATATGAAGTAAGATCTAAAACTCACAGGCTATCACCTTGAATACCATCGAGATAAAAGTCGTACGGTGACTGTGTGCAGTAGAATAGTGAGGTAGAATCACTGATTTTGGAGGAACTACTTAGATGGTGATCCATAAAAATTCCAATATTTATCTTTATGTTTGACACTATTTAATGAGTGGCTAGTTTTGCATAAATTTCCAAGTGAGATCTTTTAATAGGTTTTAATGGGGATTTCGGAATAATATTCTGATTTCTTGGCTTCTATGTAAGGGCAAAGTGGTTTCCCTTTTTGCCTTCATATGGTCATTAGCACATATCTTAGACAACTCAAAACCACTACCACCAAATGCTAATGTAATGTATAGTTTTGCATCTTTGTTTAACCTAAAGTGATGCTTATGCTTTCAGCTTTCACTTGGATTATGCTGCATCCCTACCATATTTTCTGGAAAATGTATCTTGCTTACTTCGTGAATTAATATAAGTTGTGTGCTGTCATTTCTTTCCCTGCTGACAACTAATTTATTGGAACTTTGTTCAGCTTGTGTTTTGTGCATTCTACTAGCCTTTCTGACTGCATGCACTACAAACTTCATCTGTTATGTGGTTTTATTTTAGTGCAGTGATGTTTTGGTGTAGTGGCATTTAATCTTTTGTTTGTTTTCTTCGATTTTTTTAATGTTTATTTGTAGCATTTAATATAATTATAGGGAAAAAAGCAAGCTTGGTGGTTGAACATTGCCTTCTCATACTCATGTACATGTAAATTAAATAGGTCTAAGGGGCACATAGAGGAGAGAGATATTAGAGATTTGAAAAAGAAATTGGATAATTAATGTATATGACAGAGATTTGACTTGGGAACATAATTTGGTTAGTCATTAGTGGAGTTTTAGGTTCTTTTATTTCCACTGACCCAGATGATAAAGAAATGATTAGAGATCATAAGGGTGGCATCCAGGAAACATAACAACTGGAAACAAACTATTTGTTGCTAAATTTGTTTGGTTTTGTTGGGGACTGTATGTCACCCAGAAAATGATCAAGGACAGATCTAAGCTCTGCTTTCTTGCTTTCTTGCTCTGCCTGCCCCCTTCCTCACACACCCAAAAGAAAAAAAAAATGTATCTGCAAAAGGGGGAAACATTACTGGCTAAACATTTGGTCAACATGTTTGATTCCTTGTTTGTCTCTCTAGCATAGCAAATTTTGTTATGCTTTTTGGTGTGTCCTATATATTCCAGAAGAGACATTAATGACTAAACACTTTTTTTCATTAATAATCATGATTAGTGGCCCTCTCCTTCTCTCTTCGTCATTAATTATAGTCATGGTCATGCTGCATACTAACATGATTAACACAGATTTTGCGGCGACACTTATAGAGTTTCTATCCTGTTGTTGTCTCTTCGTTTAATTTCGTATTGTTCTTGGTCTATGTTCCTCTTTTTAATACAAAGATAATTTTGGTTGTTAGCCTTGTTCTGGGATTAGGATTATCAACATCATATATATATATATATATATATGCCAACATATCTATATATATGAGAGAGAGCTCAAGCAGTACTGCATGTGGCTATCAATGTTTTAGGAATATATAGTTATCAATATGTTTTCTATATAATATTCAAGTATAAAATTGTGCTAATTAATGTATGAAGAGTTATACACTTTTCTTGCTTGCAAGTAGAACCTGTTTTTGCTGATAGGTAGAGTTCTACATGTGGTTCATGCCTTCAGATGCTCTACATGTGTTTAACATGTAGGTGATTTTAGTGCAGTGATAGGTAGAGCTCTATATGTGGTTCATGCCATCTGTTATGTGGTTCTATTTTAGTGCAGTGGCATTTTAGTGCAGAATACAATTGTAGAGCATACTAATTCTAAAAGCAGGATCACACAAGGGGATTAGGGTAAATACTACATAGTGTATATTGGAGAGAACAACTATCAAGCAGAATGCTTTCTCTGGTTGGTTAGAAACTGTATATTGTAAAACATAGTCGATGCCAATTTTGTTCATATTAGTAGCTCATACATTGGATCTTTTTTGAGTATGTAAAAAGAATATTAGTGCAATCCATAGTGTAAGGTAAAATTGTGAAGCCTGCAAAACTTGGATATGTATAATATTTTTTCTGTATTCTGTTTTGTGCATTTTTTTTATATTCTGAAACACACTTTTTCGGTGAGTAAAATTCGCTAGAAATAATTTTTTCATAGCAGAAACATATTTGCAGTGACATATTTTGTGGCGAAATATACCCGTCGGAAATACACAATGACGACGATAATTTAAAATCGCTAGAAAAATGATGAGTTATTTGCGGCGATTTATTAGCTTTTTGCGATGAGACGTTTCACTCGAAATAACTTTTCTCAGCAATTTTAATGGTAAACAAGAACGCCATTTCTGTCGTTTTTTGGAACATTGGCGACAAACTAAAATCGCCGGAAATAGTAGTTTTTTGTGACGATTTTTGCCTATCGTTGAAATTGATAAAAAAAATGGCGCTTTAATTTCGTCAAACATGCAGCGATTTCAAAATCGTCGAAAATGATCAACTGCAGCGATTATTTGGGATATTTGCAATGATTTTAAGCGCTGAAAAAGACCTGATTTCTTGTAGTTCCACCTTCCTCTAAATACCATTGTCATCACAAGCTGCATACTTGAGTGACTCGTTTTAATTTTTCTTAATGCAACTAAATATTAGGCTTTCTCTTTTTAACGATTTAGGTTGTGTTTGGATGTTGAAATGAGTTGAGTTGAGTTGAGTTGTAAATTGTAGTATTTTGTAGGTTCTATTGATATGGGTTTAAATTTTTTAGGTTATGATGGGTTTAACGTTTTAGGTTGAAATGTATGAAATAGGTTGAGATAGGTTTAACTTTTTTATGAGAAATTGAAAAAGTAATGGGTCTTCTCAATGAGTGGTTTGAGATGAATTGACTTGAATTCATCTTCCAAACACAGCCTTAAAACCAACAACATAGAAGGAATTTTTTCTAAATATTATGAACATTTTGAATCAAGACAAGAATAAATTTCTCACTAAATAAATATATAAATAACATATAAAAACAAATTACAACAAATGAAACTTCGTGGAGAGCACTGATCTATCAACTTTGCATTTTTAATTTACGCGATTAATCTGGAAAAATAAAAGCTAGGCTAATATCATAGTCACATAAATATAATATTTCTTGTGATAAGGAGATAGTTGCTATTGTGTTGATTGAGACTATGCCAAAACAGAGGATCTCATTGAATTGGGGGGTTGAGCATGGAGGCTTGGTGGTGTGGTGTATGGGCAGTAATGGTGGCTGGGAGACTCACGGTGGTGGTGGCTTTCAATGGTGGTTTTGAGTTGCAGAAATGGAGAGGATTTGGATTACAGATATGACACCGTGTGGCTTTGTCGTACGACAGAGGGAAGCAGTGGACTAGCTATGTGTGGGGGCTGAGCAATGTTGTTGGCAACGAATGGATGCAACCTAGCGGTGGTGGTAATAGTGGCATTTTATGGAGGGGTGGCTCAAACTTGGATGTGGGATACATGGTGGGTCTCGGTCTCTGTTACGATGGGCTGAACATGGAGCTGGCAGTGACTGCTCTTGGTGGGTCGGCGTGGATGGTGGTTGAGAATGACAAATAGAGAGGGAGAAGGGAGATCGGGAGGGGACCAAAGAGGGAGACAGAGGCATTGGGGGGGCTGGGCTTTAATGCAAGTCATCTAAGGGTGCTACCCGGCCCCCTACGGGGCAGGAGCACCCCTTCCCCGCATCCCCGTCCCCCACCCTCGGGATGCAGGGGCGGGGTGCGGGGTGCGGGGCAGATTCTCAATCAGCCCCTCCTCCTTCTACTTAAAAAAAAAAACACATTTTATTTTATTTAAAAATTATTTCTAATTGCAAAAGTAATTAAAAATACATTTTTAGACCCAAATTATAAATTTAAATTTTGTAAATATGACTATACTTTAAAAACTATGTAATTTTTAAATTTGATAGTGCATATTTTGTGTAAATTGTAGTGTATTAGTTTTTAACCTATGTAGTTTTTAAATTTGCCAATACATATTTTGTGAACAAGTCTATCAAATTGTAATATATATTTATATATACACAATTTGTAAAATATAAATAGATATTTATGTTTATATATATGTATATAATATATATATATATAAATGTAAGCAGGGATGGGGTGGGGTTGGGCCCTCCCTAGCACCCGCCTCCCGTTAGGGGCCCTAGATGCGAGGCGGGCCCCCCCCCCCACATGGGCGGAGCGGGGTTGCCCGCCCCTCCATGCGGGGCTAGAGCGGAAGCGAGGCCTGGCAGCGGGGGCAGGGCCTCGCTACCCACCCCTAAAGTCATCCTGTGCAAGTGGCACCGGGAGGGTTGTTTTCCAGCATCCCTTGGCGGTGGTTGGACGAGCGGCTTGGAAAGAAAACCTTGAAGAGATAGTGTGGAAGGATTGAATTCGTGCAATGTTGCGACGTGGACAACGGCTGGGCTTGCCGTGCATGGTGGGGAGAGAGGGAGAGAGAGAGAGAGAGAGAGAGAGAGAGTATGTATGTGTGCTTGTCACGGGCCAGGGCAAATGGATTCGATGTAAGTTTACGAGCACGTGAGCGCGAGTGGAGGCATTAAACAAAGTGTAGAGAAGAGTGGTATTAGGCTGTGATAGGTTTAGTTGTAATGGGTTAGTGACATCAGGCCTTAGGTAAGAGACAGAATAAGTAACAAGTAGAGTCCAGTAGTACAAAAAGAACTACAAATTGTACAACGGCAGCATGAAAAATAAAGATATCATCTTCGAATTCTCTCTCTCTCTCTAATTCTTTCTCAATCTTTTATTTTCTCTCTCTTCTTCTTGATTCCTTCTAGGGCGTGTTGCAGTGCCACCGTGATTGAGGGAATGTGAGGGAGAAGTGGGAGAGAAAGCGAGACTGCGCAGGAGGGGGGAGAGAAAAGAAGAGAGAGGAAAGAAATAAGGGAATTAAGGGAAATAAGAGAGAGAGAAAAGAGAAAAGAGAAGGGAAATACATTAAATATAAAACCCAGCTTTTTTTTTTATCCAAAAATAATATTTTTCGTTATAAGATAAAATTATGAGCATTAGTATATATTTTTTTAGAGAAATAAATTCATCTGAATAAATGGAGTTTTTGAGATAAATTTAAATGATGAATTTTAACAAATATTTTCAAGGAAATAAAATTATTTAAGTTATTAAATATCTATTTTATCTCGGAGGCATCCAAAAATTAGAGAGGCTCTTAGTTAAAAAATTAGGTTTAGTCCATTAACTCTAAAAATATCTCATTTAAAATAATTTTAGACTTATAACATATTTGAAAGACTTTAAAACACTTGACTTAATTTAAAAATCATCCGCTAGATTTAAAATAAATATTTGAGATTTAAAACGATTAGAAGAGGCTCGTGGCCCACCCGAAAGGAAAATGAGTGGTTGGTCACATCCTGTTCTCTTATTAGCTTCGTTTACTTGATTTCTCTCAATAAGATAAGCCATCATCCATAGAATAAGTTTATGCGACTTTGCAATTTTTATATGTTAACACATCATGACTTGTTGTGCGACTCCAATTAGTTATAAATAAGTCAAAATTTTATTTATTAGTTGACCTGACATGTCTCTACATCCTCCGCATTACTGATGTGTTTTGGTGTGTTAAAATGCAGGCTTATAAATATACCTTTTCGTTTAAAATTAAGTGTTTTTTTTTTTTTTAAATATATCAATGGTTTGAGGGTGGATCCTTAATATATATGAAAGAGCAATGCTACATATAATCCTCATTTGGATATTGCATTACAAATCTAGTTAATTTTATCTTTAAATTTTTTTAAATTTACAATAATATCCTTATCAAAATGATATTTTTTTTTTATTTAATAAAGGGTTTGCACATGCAGTCCCTATTTGAGGACTGAAAATAGAATTTCTCTATATGAAAATGCTAACTTGTCCCGTGGTTTTGTCCCCTCAATGACCGTTCATGTGTTTTATTTTATTAATTTTTTATTTAATGATTAAGGAAATGACTATTAGTGAATTTATGTATTTGTTTTACAAAAAATATTCAAAGAAATTTACAAAATATTTGAAAGAAAAAAGAAAAAAAAAATAATTTGTACTAACGGTACACTCAAAAGATAAAGGTTTGATGGCTGACTAGACTGTCGTAATATATATTGGCTTACAAACATAATTTTTCTAGCTACTAACAATATTATTTGAGGCTCCAATTTTAGATACCTTTAAAAAGGCCGATGGAGTACTAGTTGACATGTTTTGGACGAAGAGCCATTGGAATGCAATATAAAATTTCTTAGAAAATCAAGGGTTTTAAACTGCTTTCTGTAAAACATATTATGTTGCTGCTCAGAGGGAAAAAAATGTATATATATATGCATATAGCTGCTCAAAAAATGATCAACTCAATCAAAATATTTGAAATTCAATATTTTTTTATTTTTATATTGGTCTACCATCTCTTGTACGTATCTCTTGAGGATATTTCTCAGCATATTTGCCTCGATCGTGTTAATTTGTCATCAGGAAGCTTAAGGCAAATAGATAAATGCCCTTCGTTCACGTCTCGTCTAGACTGCCCTTCGTTCATAGTGCTTGCATTCAAGTACTTCAGTGATTACAACCGTCAAGATTTGCCTAGAAGTTTTGACATGGAAATAAAGTACCGCTTCATTTTTTGACATGTTACAGATTTGTTTCGGCCTATTGAGCAATTTTTGTCCATAACAGGAGATAGAGTCATGATCCCTGGTCTACGAAGGTGATTCGGGCCTTGATGATGCGGTTTGAAATCCAAGATGACGGTTTGGGGTGTCGGTACGGTATCCATACGTACATCTATAGCCGTAAATAGTAAAAGAATACTAGAATTGTAAACAGAGGAGACACATAAATTTACATGATTTGGCATGAGGCCTACGTCCACGAGTTGTTTTAAGGGAAAATCCACCATGATGAGAGTATTTTACAGTCTTTCATGGTCCCTTGTACCTCATTGTACAAATGGGGGTTGGTGACCCTTGTTTTCCTAGAGAAGACGATCATTCTAGAGTCTCTTGTCGTGAGGTTGAAGAAGATCTATTCCCCTCTCCCATCCAATCACATCCCCATTTATTGAGGCCCTTGGGAGTGGTGAGGAAGGGCAGCTTTATGTCACCTCATCCTTTGCATGTCTGACTTGCCTTCTCTTTTTCCTCTTGCTTCTTGATAAAGCTTTAGGGTGGATTGGGCTTGATGCATCTTGGGCCTGATATATTTACCCCCAATGGTATGTCCGCGATTCTTAAAGTCAATTTGCTCAACAAGAAAGACCTTAAGTATCTTCAAGTCAAGCCGTGAAAGAGATAGCCCGTGGAAACGTATTGAAAAATAAATTCTAGGAACTGGCCCCTGGTTTTCTGTTGTTTGTGCCAAGCAATGAAAGTCTTTGATAGTGGAGCTCGAGAAGACTTGCAAAGTTTGTAGTACGGACCTTGACGTGATTTGTTTGTTTGCAAAATTTGAGCTTGAGACACTTGTTTGTACAAATGGAAGGAAGGACCACCTAGTAGTAGTGAATTTTTTTCCCCTTGATGCGATTTTCTATTGGTGTTTCCGTTTTGGTGTTAAGATTAGAGTTTGTTTTTTGTGATCTGTGCTAGGTGATGAGGAGGGAAATGCTTAAAGAAGTTGTTTCCTCATTTGGTCGTAAGTGTGAGATAGCTAGGTGGGAGATAGATCAACCATGCCAGGTGTGAGTGCAAAGCTCAGCTGGTAGAGCTAGGAAGAAGATGGCCAGACCGCACTAGGTGCAAGTGCAGAGTTCGGCTTGGAGAGCGAAGCGGGAGATGGCTTGACCCCGCTAGGTGCAAGTGCAGAGCTCAGCTTGGAGAGCTAGGCGGAAGATGGCTCGACCATGCTAGGTCCGAGCACGGAGCTCAGCTTGGCTGAAGGAGATGCCTGACTATGTTGAGGGGCAACCTGTATGCTCGAGTGAGGTTAGACTCGACAGGAGATGTATTCGTTTGTGTTGAGGAAGGCTAACTCGACTGCTCAAGTGTGGTTGAACTTAGTGAGAGATGTGCTCGATTGTGCTGCCTTGGCAATGGAACTCGACCGCACCAAAAAATTGAACAGGTTAGTATAAATAATATAAATCACAAGTTTGAGATTTGCAAACCTAAGTCATTCTGCTAGAGTATGGTGAAGGCTTGACGTGCACAAAAGAGGCCCGCGGGTAGCCATGCTTTGGCAATGGTAAAGATCTAGGGTGCCTATAGTATTGAGCGACCTACTCTAATGAAGATAGATTAAGATGCCCGAGCGTTGCCCAAGAGGGGCTTTGAAGCTGGTGTTTCACATCACACGGGTGGTTTCTAGCAAAGTATGTTCCTGGGGTGTTTAGCCACTGGGACTTTCATAGAACCTCGAGAAGATTTGTGGAGAGAAACTCCAAAAAAACCATTTTTGTTAGTGAAAACGAGTTCAGATAGCAAATTTAAGACAGACAAACCAGGGTCATTCAATAATTTTGGTCGTGCTTTGCATGGGTTAACGTGGTGAGCAACCTATTGTTGTGAGCAACTGATTGCGGGCAAGCAAAATTGTATAGGCGAGGAAGCTACTACGGCGAGGAAAGTGATTACTGCATTTGGTTGTCGTGGTAAGCAACTTTTACGTGCATGCTTAACTAGGTGGTAGCAAGAGGGTGGTGAGATATCACTTGTTGCACACCATGAAGATGGAGCCTAGCCTACATGCAGGTTGGCGAGACTCATGATCAGTGGCGCACGTTGCATGGCCCATGCAACGTGCCATGTAACTCACCGGTATCAAACCTTCGTCCCTCATATTCTTGTGAGGAATGGTGGTTGCTAGCCATAGGAAGTGGCAAGCTGGGTGAGGAAGGGTTGTTGCCCGCCACAGGATGTGGTGAGCTTTTGTGGTTGAGGAACGATGTTGCCCTACCACAAAATGCAGTGATTTGTTTGTTGCCAAGGAACGTGTGACCAATGAAGGTGGTGGTCGAGAACTCACTGTGGCTTAGTAACTAAGTATGGTGTGGTGATGTGCTGCTCGACGCTGGTGAGGTGATGCCCGCTATGGGTGGTCGGGGAAAGAGAATGCCTTGCTTGGGACAGAGAGTGCTGGTGATTTAGGCGGTGGCTGGTAATAGTCCCTTCTGCTCGCGGACGCTCAACTTGAGGCTCCTTTGGGTGCACGACATTGTGCACCCACTGCATTCACTGTGCAGAGCCCCCGTGGTTGGGGACCACTTTGGCGACGGCAGAAAGCGCTGACGATCCTTGTAGTGGCCGCCAGCACTCTCACTATGCTCACGACTGGTGGGTGAGGTGGTCACCATTGGTCTCATGACGATATACAACATGAGTTAGGTGTAATGACCTTTGTTGGCTCTGTCCAGCTGCCCAAAGGAGTGGCCGAACACAAACGAAGCTGCTCTTGATGGGCAACGGGTAGCACCTTCCACCTCGAGCCTCCTGGGTGCACGATTAATGCACTATGCATGTCATGCACAGTCGGGGCATGCTTTACATGCAGTGTGCACTTAAGTGGAAAATGCCTACTCATGTATTTGGTTCTCGCCTTTGTCTTTCATGCACAGTGTCATGCAGTGCACTTAAGTGCATAGTGCTCGCCCATGTATTTAGTTCTCGCCTCGTGCACAGTAGGTGCCTGTTTTTCATGGACAGTGTCATGTGTGAACTCGGTTCTTGCCTCCTTTTTTCTAGAAGCAGTATAAATAAAAATAAGAGATAGAAAGTTGAGAACACTTATTTGAGAGAAAATTTATTTGCTCATTCGAAGATGATTTCGTAAGCCAGAAGATCATCATTCTCCCACTTCCGGTGTAGAGAATAAGATGATTCCACAGACAGTACCAATTGTTAAGGAAAAAAATGGCCTAATAATCCGAAACAGGATAAAGAGTCATCCCCAACCTACGGAGGTGACTCGACGCCTCAATGATGCGGTTTGAAGCACACGATGACGGTTTAGGGCATTGGTATGGTGCCCATACGTACATCCATAGCCGTAAATAGTAAAAGAATACTAGAAATGCAAACAGTGGAGACACATAGATTTACATGGTTCAACATATAGCCTACGTGCACGGATTGTTTTGAGGAAAAATTCACTATGATGAGAGTATTTTATAGTCTCTCATGGTTTGTCGAACCTCACTGTGCAAATGGGGGTCAGTGACCTTTTTTTTCCTAGAGAAGATGATCATTCTGGAGTCTCTTGTCGTAAGGTTAAAAAAGATCTCCTCTCCTCTCTCATCTGATCAGATTCCCTTTTATTGAGACCCTTAGGAGTGGTGAGGAAGGACAACCCTTTGCATGTTTGACTTGCCTTTCTCCTCAACTCTTGCCTTGTCTTTTTCCTCTTGTTTCTTGATGAAATTTTATGGTGGACTGGGCTTGGTACATTTTAGGCCTGATATATTTACCCCCAACAAGGAATTTTGACACAAAGTCCGTTACCCAATTGCATGAGGCCATAGTAAAGTTTAAGGGGAGCTCAGTAAAATGCTTGCTTGATTTGATGTTTGGTAATGGAGTGTTGGAAATCCCAACCTTAGTCATATATCGAGAAACAAAAACTCTTGTCCAAAATGTCGTGGCCTTTGGAGCAATGTCACTATCCATATGATGGACATCTTACTGATTATCTTCATATATTGGATTTCCTTATCGACGTCACTCTACCGAATATAAGGATTTACTTATTTAAAAGGGAATCTTGGTTTGTTGGCTAGGCGAGAGCAATGGCGTGACAACTTTGTTCAAAAGGATCAAAGGTAATGTATTTCCAAGCTTGGACTCTACTCTCTTTCGTTTGCATAGAAGTTTGAATGCGTTCTATGAGGAACCTCACCATAGATGGAAGGCTAACTTGAAACGTGATTATTGAAGCACTCCTTGGAGAATAGCTTCTACCATATATAGTTGCCATTACTCTCCTGATATTCACTTCCATACAAACAGTTTGCTCTATTATCTTTGTATCTAAGATCATGTGAAGCTACTTACCTTTAAATATAAAAGTGTGAAGCAATATATAATTCAAATGGTATTTGGGTGCAATGTATGTTTTACTCTTTAATCCTGGTGTTTGCATGGGATTATAGTAGGAAATAAATCTTTTTATAATAGATATTTTAATTGTAGGGCTTTATTAAAAAGTTTTTTAGTCTTTTATTAATAAATTGTTTATTGTTTGATAATCATCCACTTAAAATACTTTTAAAGTTAATTACAGTGATTTTTAAAATATATAGCATTATCTGCATGAGCTTTTTTAAAAAAAATTGAACTTACATTTGGTGCTTTTTAAAAATGATTGAAAACATGTTCTTCTTCTGTATTTATTGGTTGGTTGTGAGTTTCAAGTGATTTAGAAATTTGAGTTTAGCCAAGCATTGTTTTTCATAAAATCTGGATGTATTTGAAATAAAAAGGAAGCAATGTTTAGTTACAACGATGTGGAACTAGTTTGTATAATGCTAAACATTGTGTATACGTGATATTTTATAGGCTTGCTACCCATCCCTAGCGGACGGGCAGCTGACCACCCCGCCCACCGCACCTGCATGGGCAGGTGGCCACGTATGGACCTTGACACCCGATCCTGTCCAGCTACCGAGTAGACGGATGACCATGCAAACTGTCTAGAATCCTCTAAACAACCAAGATTTCACAAATTCCTTCACTAAACCCACAGATCATATCCCTCAAATATGCTGATCAATCATCAAAACACAAATATACAAACACGGATCCAAAAAATATCAGCTTAAACCAAAAAAAATAAAAAAATAAAAAGCATTGCAGTAACGCAAGACCACGATGTGGCTTTGGGTCTGTGTAGAGACTCACGTCTTGTAGTGGCCATGGTCCTCTGAACAAACCCATGGCCATGCCATGGCCTGTGGCTAAAGGAAAAGAACCACGACCATAAATGGTTGTGAGTCCCTTCACAAACCCACAACCATTGATGGCCTCAGACCCACAACCATACTGTTGTCCGTGGGTGTCTTGCAACCTTTAAGAAGAAGAAGTGGAGGAGGAGGAGGAGGAGAAGAAGAAGAAGGAGGAGGAGGAGAAGAAGAAGCAGGAGAAGAAGAGGAGGAGAAGAAGGAGAAGGAGAAGGAGAACGAAGAAGAAGGAGAAGAAGAAGGAAAAGAAGAAGAAGAAGAAGAAGCAGAAGAAGAAGAAGAAGAAGGAGGAGGAGGAGGAGGAGGAGGAGGAGGAGGAGAAGAAGAAGAAGAAGAAGAAGAAGATGCAGGAGGAGGAGAAGAAGGAGAAGAAGCAGAAGAAGAAGAAGCAGAATAAGAAGAAGAAGACGTTATGTCTGCTAGGGGGTTAAGGCAGAGGGAGGAGATGAAGAAGAGATAAGAGTTTGAGAGAGGGGGGGTCGAAGTTGAATGGCGAAGGGAGAGAGAGAGAAAAGAGAAAAGAAAATGAAATTTGGGTTCTTTTATTCTTTCTTTTGTACTAGGCTATCTTGGGTGGGCAGATGAAACTCGGGCTGGTGGGTAGTCCTACCCGAATACCCTTTCTATTTTAAATGCCCATTTGCTTGGGCTAGGTTGATTACCTGCCCAGGCCCATGAGGGGGTGGCACATATGTACTGGATGCAGGGCCCTCCCAGCAACCCTTATATTTTATGTGAGACTTCTATGTTTTATGCAGCTATGGTAATAAAATGCTTACGAAAATAACAAAAAGTAGGCTTTCACTTGACTTAGCAGCTTAGCTTACCAATATGTAATCTTACATTAAAGAACCAAAATAATGAAATATGTTTAATTGCGTGGTAGACGAAATGAATAAAAATGTATGTATAAGAAATAAATGTTAGGAGTAGAAGTTTAATTAAAAGCATAAGTGCAGTAAAACATGCTTTGATGAATCAGATGTTAGAGCTTCATTGTATTAGATTGATAATAGTTAGGCTGTACACATAGTACAAAATCTCTGCATTTTGAAATGATGTAAAGATAACTTAAAGATAACTTTATATTTTGACTTGTCATATCAAGTTACGTCAATTTACAAATTTATTTTTATGAGATTTTTTTGTGATTGATTATTTCTCAAGTAGAATAAATTCAAAGAGTAACTAAAAAGAACGTGCTAACTGATCAAAACCACCAGTTGAAATGATCCTGGGCATGTGTCAACGTTTTTATGGGCATGTGTCAACATTTTTAAAGACTCTGGATTGTAATTTGGAACACTCTACAATTGTGTTAAATCAATGATATTTATTTTGCAACATTCACTTTAAACTACCAAAAGTTATAATAATGTGCATTGTGAATTATTATTAAATATATATACACATATCATTAGAATAAAATAATTAAATTATCTCCTCTAACTTATTATTATTTGAGCTTAACAATTGAATCTTAAATAAAGGCACTCAATATTATTTTGTGATACAAAGCCTAATTTCGTCTAATTAATCTTATAACAAGAAGTAAGGTATGAAGAGCTTATAAGCTAAATCCACAATCCACAATTTTATATGACTCATTTTGTTTTTCTTTTTTTTTGAGATTTAAAATTTAATTATAACTAGTAAGTTTTCTTGCAAGTTTTTCTTAAATACAGTTAGTATTTTTCTTTATCTTTTTATTTTTATATTTTTAAATATAGTTAGCATTTATTGTATTTTTCTTAAATACAGTTAACATTTTTCTTAAAGAGAAATGATAGTTGCGGTCGTGAGTGATCAAGCGCCACGCAATTACTTTGAAAAAAGTAAATATATACGGGACTCACATGAAAAAAAAATTAATTTTTAATAATAGACCCCACTTTTTTTCAAAATAACTACACGATATTTACACACTCCACGACTACATGTATCATTACCTTTCCTTAAGTACAGTTAGCATTTACTGGAATGTTGTGCGCTTTATTTTTCAAAATCTTTAATGTTAAAACTGGAAAATGGGAAGAAAAAAACGGCTAATATGATTTAGGCATAAGAGATTTTACTACTATTTTGGAAAAGCATCTATCTCCATTAGGGATGCAACCCACACAACCTAGAAGGGTGGTCTCTGACTCTGTCACTCATCGAATGGGCCATCGGGGGGGGGGAGGTGAGTTGGGCATCGGCGAATAATGGCAGTTGCCCTATTCGGATGACGAGCGCGGTGAATAACGGCAGTTGTCCTATTTGGATGACGGGCGGTTGATTAGGCCAACACCATCCAACCACTCTGTCTAACACCAAAACAATCTCTCATGAAGTAAAGTTATAAATCTTACAAATCCAAACAAAACCAAAAACAAACTTATATTTGAGAAAAATCTCACAAATCCAACAAAAAACCAACTCGAACATACAAAATTACAAATCAACTTAAATAAATAAAAAAAATCAAGTAATAATCGCACAAATTTATGCAGAGACCCACATGTCCACAAGTCATAAAGTGATGTGTGCACAGGGTGAACATGGTCGCAATCGTGGGCCAATAAACTTGCAGACCCATAAATCTTGGTCACAGTTGTGGTGGGTCTTTGAATTCAGAAGTCTGCTTAAAGGAGGGGAGAAGAAAAGGGACAAACGAGAAGAGATCGGAAAAAAGAGGATGCTAGGCACTATGAGTGAAAGCTTGAAAGGAAGGTGGAGAAGAGGAGCACGAAAATTAGAAATGAGATAAATGCAAGGCGAAACAAACAATGGTATTTATAGTTAGGATTTTGTTTATATATATATGATATTATGACTTAAATTATATATTTATATTTATATAAATTAAGGGCTGGACGAACTGTTGAAACTTGGGCAGCCCATGGCCTAGCTAGATACCAGCGCCTCTAGCTTTAAAATGGGAGAATTAAAGCCCTCCCCTAGGGTATACAGGTGGAGGCCCCTCTCCCCTCTCCGCACAAGGCTGGGGCTGGAAGGAAGGGTGAGGCGGGTCAGATGCGAGGGCTCGCCTAGTAGCTGTACTTTCCATCGCATAGTGGGTTAAGGTGTTAAGTCACCCAAACCTTTTTGTCTTACTTAACTTATCATTTATCATCTCATCATCTGTTCATATCATTTTTCATCTTTTCATATAATCATGATTTCATCACATCATCATCTTCATAACCATCACGATTCATCTCCTTGCACCATTATTTATACACATAATTATGATCATCTCATCATCTTTTCATATCATTTATCATCTCAGCATCCATTCATGCCATCATAGTCACACAACACCTTCATCTTCATAAACATCACGATCCATGTCATTACATCATTATCCATACTAATCATCATCTCCTCATCTTTACATATCATTTATCATTATCCATAACTCTTGGTCACAATCTTAGGTCTCTGAATTCAGAAGTAAAGGAGGAAGAGGAGAAGAAAAGGGAAGACAAATGAGAAAAGATTGGAGAAAATAGGATGTTGGGTAGTAGGCGTGTAAGCTTGAAAGGAAGGGGGGAGGATCACGACGATTAGGAATGAGAGAAATGTGAGGCAAAATAAACAATGGTATTTATAGTTAGGATTTTGTTTATATAATATATAAATTATATTATGACTTAAATTATATTTTTTATTTATATAAATTAAGTGCCTCCGACTTCCAAGGGGGAGAATTAAAGCCCTCTCCAATGGTATGCGGGTGGAGGCCCCTGTTCGCACAAGGCTGGGGCTGGAAGGAAGGGTCGGGCGAGTTAGATGCGGGGGTTCGCCTAGTGCTTACTCTCCATCGCATAGTGGATTAAGGTATTAGGTCACCCATACCCTTTTGTCCTACCTAATTTATCATTTATCATCTCATCACCTGTTCATATAATTTATTATCTTTTTATATAATCACGATTTCATCACATCATGATCTTCATAACCATCACGATTCATCTCATTGCATCATTATATCTATACTCATCATCATGATCATTTCACCATCTATTCATATCATTTATTATCTCATCATCCTTTCATATCATCATGGTCGCATAACACCGTCATCTTCATAAGCATCACGATCTATGTCATTACATTATTGTCCATACTAATCATCATCTCATCATCTTTTTATATCATCATGATCTCATCTTCATAACTACCATCTATCTCATTACATCATTATTATATTCATCATCATCTCATCATATATTCATATCGTCGTGATCTCATCATATCCTCATTTTCATAACCATCACGATCCTTGTCATTACATCGTTGTCCATACTCTTTTTGATAATGATATTTGTACATTGTTTTTATTTGTTTGAGAAACTTAATTCATTTTTTGTTTTTATATCATTCTTGTTAGTGATATTTGATGTTGTTGTATATTAATTATATTGTTAATTTATTTCTCAATGTTTGCAAAAGATTTTGTGATGACAGGTTATTAAGAGACGAAGTTATCTTGAAGTTGTTATAAAATTACAAGTTTGATCTACTTCTTCCATCTGCATAAAAAATTAAAATAATTATTGTAAAACTTTTATATTGTCATTCCGCATTCTCTATTATTATCATTCTTTGTGTGAGTTATATATATATCTTGCCTCGTATATTCTTGTGCAGATGGAATAACTTGACCAAATATATGTGTAAACTTCTAATTTATATACACTAAAAGACAATTTGATTAAATATTTTTTTTATATCGCACAAAAATTAGAAATAGAAATATGCATAAGGGATTTTACTACCATTTTGGAAAAGCATCTGTCTTCACAACCCCGAAGATTAAGGTGAAGTGTCCCTAATTATCCTAATTGGTTGACTAGGTGTATGAAATGAGTTGAGAGATTTAAGGGATGAGTGATTCTAAGGAAGTTCCTAGAATTAAGGGATTGGAGAATGAAGATAGGATTTGAATGATAGGGCTAGGGATAATTCTAAACAGTAAGATGCATGAGAGTTGTTAGGAATTGGAAGTTTGACTAAGGCAATGGATGTATTTCGAATTTGGGAGGAATTGGAAGATGAAGATGAGTTCCTAACTTGTAGGAGATGATTTAGGGAGTGGTGGGATTTTGGAAAGATAGAGATAATTGAGGGAAGATTCCTAAGTGATAGGAATCTATCAAGGAAAGATAGGGTTTCGGTTTTGGTAAGTGAAGAAGGTCTTAGTTGACTAGAGTGATTTTAGGAATGAGGGATTTTAGGAATTAAAGAGGATTGGAAGAGTGGAGTGATTCAAGGGATGGAGCTATTATAGGGAAGTTCCTAGAATTAAGAGATGTGTTTTGGATGAGTCAAGTTAAGGAAGTTGCCAAATGTGACTCTTGATGGGTGGATAGGGTTTGTGTGAGTGGATGGAGGCAAGACTCCTAAAAGGAAAGAATTACCTTATAGGAACTTGAGGTGGACGGCTAGGGTTTTATGGTTGGGAAGATTTATGGGCAAGCCAAGTATGGTAAGTATGACTCACGGCTAGGGCAACATAGAATGAAGGGTATTTTGGGATACGGCCGAATATGAAAATTAGGGCAAACACATGTGGTGGTTGAAATTTGTGTATGGAGTGGATTGAAATTTATGGATGAACAATTTGGATGAACATTATGGATGAACAAGATGGATGAACAAGAAGGAAAAGTAATACAAAGGATGAATAGACTCAACAAAGGAATATGAAAACTCTTTTTATAGTTTATAAAGATATTTTGATATGCAAGAAAATATATGAACATCAAGGACAAATGAAGAACGCGATGAACAAGTGATAAACACTTAAGAATAAAGTGAACAAAAGATAGCCAATTCAACTATGATTCACGAATTGCACATAGATGAAATGAACATCTTTATTGATAAACTTGAAAATAACAAAAATAACAACTTGGATTCATGAATTGCACCAAGTTGCAAGAACAAAAGAAGTTGAATCACACCTATTCACGAATTGCAAAGTGATGATCCTCTACTAGAGATTCATGAATTGCACCCAAGTAGCCCAAGTGTTAAGCACCAAAGGATGATCTCAAGAACAAGTCTACCCACTTAGGAAATTTGTCAAAGGTTCAAAAGATGTAAACTAAATGCCTAATTAATGTTAGGGACCTCAGTCTAGTCCCTAAACATTGGGTTGTCCTAGCCTTGGTTCTCCTTGTGATGACCGATTATCCCTCTTCCTTGTGACGAGTTCCTAGGTTGATGAAAGAATGGTGTTTAGTAGTGAAATGGTAACGATGATGAGTTTGGGTGATCTAAGTGATAGATATGGGTGTTTGATGCTAAGTGAAATGGCTTGAAGGTTGCCCTTGATGTTGGCGCCTTTTGGATGATGATTAGGGTTGGTATGGTGAAGTGTAGCTAGGGTTTTATGTGGTGGCTAAGGATGATTCGAGATTGGGAAGAGATGGACTAGGGTTTGAGTCTAGGATGGGATGCTAGGGTTTGGAATGATGTGGAAGAATTGGTGGCTAGGGTTGGAAGGTGTTTGAATGAGTCTAAGGTTGCTCCTTGACTTTAGGGATTGATTAAAAATAAGATGAGGAAAATATGATTTGGATAAGGTAAGTGGATGAAGATGGATGGTGTTTGAATGAGTGTAGGGTTGTTCGTAGAGTTTAGGGATTTGGAGACGGAATTTGAATATGATAAGATAGGATTGGGATATGGCAAGATGATGTTAGTCTTTGATTGACTTGAGTGATTCTAGGAAGGGAGCGATTCTAGAGAAGTTCCTAGAATTAAGGGATTGGCTAGGATAAGATAAGGAAGATGGGATTTGAATATGGCAAGAGGTTGGAAGTCTTTGGTTGACTAGATGGATTGGAAGAATGGAGAGATTTGAAGGATGGAGTGATTCTAGGGAAGTTCCTAGAATTAAGAGATTGACTAAGGTAATAATAGATGTATCTCAAATTTTGGGAGGACTTGGAAGATGGAAGATGAGTTCTAACTTGTAGGAGATGATTTAGGGATTGGTAGAATTTTGGAAAGATAGAAATGATTGAGGGAAGATTCCTAAGTGGTAGGAATCTATCAAGAAAAGATAGGGTTTCGGTTTTGGTAAGTGAAGAAGGTCTTAGTTGACAAGAGTAATTCTAGGGGATGAGTGATTTCTAAGATTGATTGAATGATTAGATGGATGGAGAGATTTAAGGGATAAGAGATTGGGTGGTTTGAGTGATTTAAGTGATTTTAGGGATGAGTTAACTTTCCTAAGATTAAGGAAGTTGTCAAATGGAACTCTTGAGGGATGGTTAGGGTTTATGGAAGACAAGTGTTTTGGCTAGGGTTTATGGAGATGATGGAGGCTAGGTATATGGTAAGTAACTAATATCGAAAGATGGTGGCAAGGGAATTTTGGTTAGGTCAATGGATTGGATGAACGGTGGCATGTCTGGCATGTGGCTGGCATGGCATGCATAGCGTTGAGCGTGTGCGCACTGCGCGCTGAGCGTGCGGGTGCTATGCGTGCGCTTGCATTGGGCATGTGCGCGCACAAGGCTTGAGCGCTGGGCTGCTGCGCACTGCTGGCATGCCTTGTGCTAGGCTTGTGCGCGCTGGGCCCCGCGCATGCAAGGCTGTCACTAGCCTCACCCTGGGCTATTAAGGGCGTGTCATGGCAGGGGCCATGGCAAGTCAGTGGGGCTGTCTTGGGCATGTCATGGCAGGTTAGGGACAGTGTCAAGGCATGTGCCATGGGGCTGTCAAGGCATGTCAGCAATAATGTCAAGGGATTGTCATGGCATGTCAGCAGCAGTGTCAATGGGCTGTCAAGGCTGAACCATGGCATGGTCAAGTGGGGCAACGTGAGCCATGTTCTAATTGACCCGTGCCATTCTTGCAATCTTCCTAAGGCAAACACTACACCCCTAGGGAAGTCCTCTAATGTTGGTCTTGACTACGAAAGTTGCCCAATCTTGGTTGTCCATGCATGTCTAGGACCATGTCCTAGGGCGGTTTTTTATGGGGTCTTTACATTTCCCCTTCCTTCAAGATAATCCTTGCCCTCAAGGATCAAATTTGACAAACTCAAACCTACAGTCTTTTCTTGCCTCCTTCAAGGCAAAACAATTTCCCCCACCTATATACAATGACTTGGACATGATGGCCTCACAAGGCTTGACTTCCTTGATTGGCAAAGTGGTCCAACTTCTTTTCTTCTTCCCCTACGACTCCTAGGAAAATCCACTCTATGCCTCATTGGTCTCTGGTCATAAGCCCGATTTCCACTTCTCTCCTCATAGTGGTCTTCCTTGTATCTTCTCTCATGGTGGCTTCCACCTCTCTCTTGATGGTATCATCTCCCATCAAAGTAAGTTCTTTGGCCATAAGGCCTCTTTCATTCTTTTTTCTTTCAAGTCTTTCTAGACTTGCATTTGTCTCTCTCCCCAAGGCTTCAAAGGTTCTTCTATTCTCTTCACTCCTACAGCAAGTGGCTTTCATGACTATCCTTAACTTCGCCATGGTAGTGTTGATCTCATTAAGGACGTGGTAGCCTTGTTGTACGCCCTTCTAATGCCACAAGGCGCTCTACATCTAGAGTGTCCTCGTGCATGGTGATGGTTCAAGCTTCAAAAATCCAACCTTGAGTTGCCCACCTTGTTGGGTGGACAACCCCTTCTTACAACAAGCTTGAGGTCCTACCAACTCGTGTGGTTGACCCCTACAAACAATCTTACTCCGTTCTCCTCCTCAAGGGACTCCCCCAACCAATTCACAAGTGTGAGTTATCGCGCTGTTTACCTTGGGGAGAAGTGAGAACTTCTCTAATTCATGACGCAAGCACCAATAATGTAGAGCTTCTCATTGAACCTCTCAATGAAATCTCTTGGCGAAAGCACCAATAATGTAGAGCTTTTCAAGAGCACCAAACAAGATAGCTCCTTTCAATGAAATCCGAGCAAGATAGGTTTCACCAAAACCTCTCAATGAAATCACTTGATGGAAGCACCAATTAATGTTAGGGCTTCTCTAAATCTCCAAGTAAGGTGGCACTCTCAATGAAAGCACCAATTGATGTTAGAGATTTTGGTTGTGTCTCTAAGACTAAGGACTACGAGCTTGCCTTGGTGAGGATGATGACTGAGGGACCTTGCCAACTTGCTTGGCCTTTAACAATGTGATAGTGTTTGAGTGATGAAATGATGGAGATGATGATGAACTTGGGTAAGCTAAGTGTTTAGGGAGGGCAAATCAATGTGGGCGGCTAGAGACTTGTTCTTAAGTGAGGTGCCAAGTTGATGGGCTAGGGTTGGATGAGTGAGGTGAGGTTTGGGTTTTGGGTGATTGGTGGCTAGGGTTCCCGTGGCTAGGATGTGGGCTTAGGGTTTTGGATGCAATAGGCAATTAGGGTTGCCATGTGTTAGGATGGAAATTAGGGTTTTGGGTGCTAGCAACTAAGGTTGCCGAATTGGATAGGATAGGATTAGGGTTGGTGAGATTGAGGGTGGGTGGCTAGGTTGGACGGTTTTGGAAAGAGCCTAAGATGGAAGAAATCTTGGAGGGAATAAGGGAATTCGAATTTGGTAAATTTGGGAGAGTAAAAAGTTGGCTTAAGTGATTTTAGGAAAATAGATTTAAGGAATTGAAGAGTGATTCTTAATTCCTTAAATTAAGGAATTTGAATTTGAATTTGAGGAAGTCAAAACTACTAGAAGGAAAGACTTACCTTATAGGAACTTGAGGTGGACGGCTAGGGTTTGATGGAGGATAGACTTATGGTGGCCGAATATGGTAAGTGAAGGGATGGAAAGATGGAAGGCAATTAGGGTTTCGACTAAGCCAAGGGCAACCTTACTAACCCTAATCATCTTCCAAGTGTCCCCAACATCAAGGGCAACCTTCTAGCAATTCCACATTGCATCAAACACCCTTATCCATCCCATAGATGATCTGAACTCATCATCATTGCTATTTCATCACTAAACACCATTCCTTCATAAACCTAGGAACACATCATTCCCATCATATATTGCCATTATTGTTCA
Organism: Juglans microcarpa x Juglans regia; assembly: GCF_004785595.1. NCBI lineage: Eukaryota > Viridiplantae > Streptophyta > Magnoliopsida > Fagales > Juglandaceae > Juglans > Juglans microcarpa x Juglans regia. Next base: position 6,810,988 of record NC_054605.1, read on the forward strand.
AAGTCCAAGCAAGAGGTCTTAGGCAATCAGTCAGGGAAGGCAAATCAATGTGGGTGGCTAGAGACTTGTTCTTGAGCGAGGTGCCATGATGATAGGGCTAGGGTTGAGTGGATGAGATGAGGCTAGGATTACGGGTTGGAGGCAACTAGGGTTGCCGTGGACTATGGGAATGAACTAGAGTTGACGTGGTCTTTGAAGATTGGCTTAGGATTATGGATGTTTGATGCAATGTGGATTTGAGGTTGCCCTTGATATTGGGGCCTCTTGGATGATGATTAGGATTGGTATGGTGAAGTGTAGGTAGGGTTTTGTGTGGTGGCTAAGGGTGATTTCAAGATTGGGAAGAGATGGACTAAGGTTGGAGTCTTGGATGAGATGCTAGGATTTGAAAAGTGCTTGAATGAGTCTAGGGTTGCTCCTTGACTTTAGGGATTGGGAGATGAAAGATAGGATTTGAATATAGCAAGATAGGATTGGGATCTTTGGTTGACTTGAGTGATTGTAAGGAATGAGAGATTTGAGAGATTGGATATGGTAGATGAGATGGAGTTTGAATGAGTCAAGGGTTGCTCCTTGTCTTTAGGAATTGGCTAGGATAAGATAAGGAATATAGGATTTGGATTTGAATATGGCAAGAGGATGGAGGCTTTGGTTGACTAGGTCTATGGTAGGAGTTGAGAGATTTAAGGAATTAGATGAGTGATTGGAGTGAGTCAACTTTTCTTGAATTAAGGAAGTTGCCAAATGGGACTCCCTCTGGCTAGGGTTTGTGGCAGTGGATAGAGTCAAGACTCCTAAAAGAAATGAATTACCTTATAGAGATTTGAGGTGGATGGCTAGGATTTTATAAAGGAAGACTTTGGTGTAGTCGAATATGTAAGTGAAGTATATGGACTAGAGTTTTATGGATATGGAAAGATTTATGGGCAAGCCACTTATGGTAAGTATGACTCACGGCTAGGGAAAGTTGGATGATGGGAAGTGGCAATTTCGGCTAGGTCAATGAATATGATGGATGAAGGGTAACAATGCAATGTGGCCAATTATAGAAGGTAGGGCAAACAATGTGGTGGTCGAAATTTGTGGGAGACAATGATCAAATGGATGAACATGTATGAATATTCAAGAACACAATGATGAACAACTTCACTACCAAGTCAAGAATGCACAAAGATGAATAGACTCAACAAAAGAATAAGAACTCTTTTTGGTTTATATGAATATTTAGATATGCAAGAAAGTGTAGATGAACAAGACGGAAAATAAGAACAATGAAGATAATGGATGAACAAGATAATACTTCAACTATTGATTCACGGATTGCACAATAGTTGAAATAAATCTCATAAATTGATAAACTTGAAAATATCAAATATAACATAATTTGGATTCACGAAATGCACCAAGTTGTAAGAACAAGATAAGTTGAATCACACCTATTCATGAATTACAAGATGATGATTCTCTACTAGGGATTCACAAAATGCACCCAAGTAGCCCAAGTGCCTAGCACCGAAAGGGTGATCTCAAGAACAATAATCTACCCACTTAGGAAATTTGCCAAAGGTTCAAAAGATGTAAACTAAATGCCTAAGGGTCCTATTTATAGAGA